>NC_048409.1:27838474-27842841 GCF_013103735.1 Etheostoma cragini
AGCCTCTCAGGGTAATTCCAAAAAGCAAATACTTTAAATGGATGATACATAATTCAAATTGCCACATTCTCTTAGTCACCAACACCCTGATGCCCATTTTGCCCAATTGTAGTTTGCTGTAGAAGTAGTCTGCTTAGGTAAAAAAAAAGAATTTCATTGTTGCTTCATCCAGTTCCGGTACAACCAGAAATCCCCTTAACCATACACAACAGACGAGGAAACACCCATACAGATGTATTGCATGAAAAACAGCAGATGTGCCGTGTCTGTGGAACCGTTGTTACATTTTCACCTGTCCAGCTGAATGAAATACTTTGTTGTAGGCGACATATCTCCCTCAATCTGCCTCTGTGTTTGAAAAGGTCTTCTGACATGGATTTCTTCAGTTATCTACGAGCTGTGCTGTCTAACTTCGTCACGGAGGCTGATTTCCTTCATGCTATGGGACCTTTAACTCTGTGACATCGCAAAGTCCTTTTATTTCTAAATACTTTCTCTGTGGAAAAAATGTAAAATCCCTTTATTTGTTAATCTATTTACCTGGCATGTTTCATTAGCAAATTCATTTTCACTCAAGAACCTTTGTATGCCCAATAAGACCTTGTTTGCTTGTTTGTTTATAAGGATGTAACGATATTTATCGAACTTGGTCCGTCTACATCCAAAAAGGATTGATTGGTTCTTTTTATCTTTTGGTCATCTGTTCAAATGTTGCGTTTATTGTGACTAAAATTATCATGGTTTTTGTTTTTATCGCGGTATTTTTAAAAGTGTGTTCAATGCCATTAGCAGCAACTTTTTTCCTGCATGTTCTGCGGACAGGATAACTATCTTCAATCAACTGTCCTTCGGCATTCTCATAATATCCCAAAAATAAGACGTAGTCCTTTTAGAGGGCTGATAACTGTCCCGAGCGCTGTCATCTCCTCCTTCTGCCATGATTCCAACTTCAAGAAACGCACGTTGGAGGAGACGCAGTGCGCCTGCACGGCTCCTTCAGGAGACTCAGATGAAGCTGGGAAGGATTATAAGAAAGGAAGATAATAAGTACATTTTTATCATGGTGTACCGTTACACTGGTAATCGTTACATCCCTAGTTGTTTATGTGTCCGTCTACCACCTGGAATCTGTCTGATGTTTTTGTCCTCTCTGTTTCTTTCGTCCTAGGCTGAAAGGTGGATACAGAGCTCTAAACATGGGCTTACCTCATGAGGCCATGGTTGATATGACGGGTGGCGTGGCTGAGGTTTTGAATATCTCCACGATCAGAGACCTGACCGGCCTCCTCAGATACCTGCTGGACAAAGGAGCGCTCATCAACTGTGCTAACAGCCAGGTACAGTGAGGAGCTCAGCGTTAGCATGAAAGATGGAGGAACTTGACTGTCTTGGTATGTCTAGTTTCTAATGCCTGGACCTGCTGAGAAACTCAGTGAAGCGCAACATGCTTCCAGTAAAGTTTGATTTGTTTTTGATGAGTCGCGGCTTTTTCTTCTTTCCTGACTGTGGGGGTTGATGTTTTCTCTTTGTCTCCAGGGTCCTTTGGAGCAAGGGAATGAACTGGGAATCATGTTCAGACATGCCTACTCTCTGACTGCAGTAGAGAAGGTAAGCAACGAATCACTACCTCTCTCTTCTCTTTCTCGGTTGCCTGAACCTCCGTTGGTTTTAAGAGGCAAATTCTCCGTTTGCATGTATACGAAGAGCACAAACAAAGGGAAATGTCCCCATTTTTCAAAGTAACCACATACGTGTACTACTGTAATACTAGTCTCGCTTCGTCAGACCATCCTCCACAAAACATTTAAGATCAAGATAAAGGATTCTGGCTCAACCACATATCATTTTATCAGACACCTGAAAACGCACCTTAATAGGTTAGAAAATATGTTTAGCTCTGCTTTGGCAAAGTAAGCTTGCTTTTCACTTCAGCTTTCACCTACAACACTAGACTTGACTTGGGCTCTAGCTAAGAGACTTCTGAGCATCTCTGATGTCCACCGACAGTAACTGCTTCATGTGAGCGGACCACAACTGGACCTAAATGGAAGAAAAGATGCAAATGTGCACTTCAGAGAGGAAGAGCAGACCTCTTTCAACCGAGGCTACAAATACTGAAATCAACAAGACAGTGGAGGATTTGTAAACGTTGATCATGGCCTGTTCTTCCCACTGTTCTCACCTTTCATTCTGTCTGTTTTCCTGCTTCTCTGCCAGGTGAAGACGGCACACGGCGCCGAGGATTTGGTACGAATCCTCAACCCCTGGGGCAACACCGAGTGGCAGGGGCCCTGGAGTGACATGAAAGGGTTGGTACACACAGGGTTTCAATGTATTTGACAACCGTTAAATGAAATGAAGAAGGCAACTTACAAGATTAATGGTAGATTCATTTCAATTATAGGTAAATTATAGGTGATTGCATTTGCATCAATCATTTATCAGATATACACATACAAATATGCAGTGGTGGAAAGTAACTAAGCACATTTACTCAAGGACTGTATTGCACAATTGTGCAAGTAGAATAATGAGGTAGTATTTGTGTGTCTGTGTGTCTCTCTGTGCAGTCCAGAGTGGAACACAGTGAGCTTCGAGGAGCAGAAAAGACTGGGCAGAATCAGTCGGGAGGACGGGGAGTTCTGGTGAGTTTAGACATCTGAACGTCTCTGTGTGTGACGACCATCCATGTTGACTCAGACTCATACTGCCCGCCTTCTGCAAACATGAAACAAAGCCCTCTGACATGTGAGTCTCAACTCAAGGGGAACAAGGAAACTAAGAAAACAAGTTGTCACTCACAGATGCTATTTATTCTTATTTATCAACAACGGACGGCGACATCAATATGCAGCGTCCCGGTAGCAAGGCTTCAACCAGCTAAACGGGCTTACAGTGCTAAAAAAAGAATTGCATGGGTGTCCCCTTCCTCCACTCTTACTCACAACCAGTAAAACTTTAATCTCATGTGTCAGTTGGGATGGTTGTGGGACTGTAAGCACGTGTTTAAGTGAAGTGTTAAACTCTGAAGCTTTTCGGGGCCATCCAAACAACAACAGAGCCAATGCTAACAATCCTAGTGTTCATGAATATTCACTTATGCGTGTCTCATTTGTTAATATTATTAATTAATAATACCAAAAACAACAACACGATATTGGCATTGTATATCAACCATTGGCCGCCCAGCTTTCTTAATATCAGCGTCAGCCATTGAAAATCCCATATCCACCTGGCTGTTACGCAATTAGTTTATGTGTCTATCTTCAGATTATTTACACTGGCAGGCTAATAATAAGCTAAAGGCTAAGGCGTATCTGAATCATGCGATCACTCTGTTAAGAGACATTTTGGCTCATTTTCCAACATCACTGACGGATAGCTGACTCCAATAACACCGTAAGCCAAAGACCATGGCAACAATTCATTCTCCCAAAATGCACCACAGAGCGCCACAGGAAGTCATTCCTGCCTGTGGCCATCAAACTTTATAACTCCTCCCTCTAAGTGTCTGACACACACACACACACACACACTTAGAGAGGTTGAAACTGGACAATATTATCTGTTTTGTGCAATAACACTGGCCTGAAATGTATGCAGTACTACTGTAATACCGTACATATCCACACTCCTTATATTTCTTTATTTATATTTCTACTATTTGTGCAACTGCAACACAGAGTTTCTCTTCGGGGATCAGTAAAGTATTTCTGATTCTGAACAACGAGCATGTGTGCATCCCTTTTTATTGTCCCCCAGGAAGCGGTCCACGTTGTCGTGTGATGCTCCTGCAGTCTGTATTCCGCTGTGTTCTCTGACTGCAGCGTGGTGACCTCTCCGGGCCACCGTATATTTGAGCAGACTCACCAGTTTCTCTCTCTCTCTCTCCGACAGGATGTCGGTGTCAGACTTCCGACAGAACTTTGAGTTGATGGAGGTGTGTCACCGGACTGACCAATCGGGGACCAGCGGTCTGCCGTGGTGCTGCATAATGCATCATGGGAACTGGGTGCCGAGCATCTCAGCTGGAGGTCCTGCCAATGGGAGTAAGACAAATTGTCTGTTGTTAATGTTCTTTTTGTGGTAACTTGTGTTGGTTATGGTAACGGTTACCATTATTACATTAAAAGCTTTCCTCAATGTTCAGGAGGAATAATTCCCAGTTGCTGTAAAGCTTTAGTTGTGAAACATCTGCAAGAAGGTAGTTTAACAACAGCTTAAGCTGTATAAAATAGGAGGAGTATCTGTCTGTGTCTGTCTGTGTCCGTCTGTCTATCTTTGTGTCCGTCTGTCTATGTCTGTGTGACTTTCTGTCTGTGTCTGTCTGTGTGTATTTCTTCACATTCATGTACTCACTTCAGTTT
>NC_048409.1:27842941-27853761 GCF_013103735.1 Etheostoma cragini
TTTATTTTACAAACCTTTTACTTGTGACCTCTAATTATAAATCAGTGTGTAGTTGGGGATCATGTTGGGGGCGGGGTTTAGGACATGTACTGCAGCCGGCCACCAGGGGGAAATCCACATTCCTCAACTCCTGCTCACCACCCCTCAGGTTTATCTGGTGACCCTCTGGAGGGGCCCGACCCCAAGGTTGGGAACCACCGAACTGATGCCTCAGTATTATCATGGTTTAATAAAGTCATATAAGAAAACATCAGTTACAGGAGACATGAGGACCTTTACTTTTGTAGGATTTTAAATGCAGGAATTTTACTTGTAATGGAGTGTTTTTGCACATTGTTGTACTGGTACTTTCACTTAAGTAAAATATCTGAAATATCTGAGATGTGAACATGTGGGAGGATGGTATAAGAGCCGGGATAGCATCAGACTTTGAATCTAAAGGTCCAGGGATCAAGTCTCTGCTCAGATGACACTAGTTTGGTCATTGTAATGACATTCTGTGGCTCAGTAGTTTGTATATCTGTGTTTTATAAGTGTGTGCTGTCCCTCCAGGCCCCTCGTACCAATAAATACCTGTCGCCTGAGGACTTCACCGTGCTCCAGCCGGTCCTCTTCAGTCCCCACTACTCCTCACGTCGGGAGGTTGTCCTCCGCGGCTCCCTCCAACCCGGTCGCTACATCATCATCCCTTCGACCGCCGAGCCCAATCAGCAGGGAGCGTTCCTCCTGCGGGTGCTGACGGAACAGGGCAACGCTGCCACGTGAGTCACGGATCAATATGTTGATGGACAGTTTGGAAAATTACCCAGCAGGCACCAGCAAACTGTGTGTTTCAAGTGCAAAAAGGGTTAAAAGGCAAAAAAAGACAACCTTCCAAATCTGCTGATGAGATAAAGAAACCTCAGAGGGCTCAGAAGAATCACTGAATGAAGTTTCAGCTTACATATGCTGTATGTAGTTAAATCAATATTACATTTTTTTTAACTTGATGTCATGAGTAAGTGCACACAGCTGCAGGTCAGGAGAGATGAACACAAAGTAAGATGTTTCATATTTACCACTGCAGATTTGGGGGGAGGATGTGAACCTCGAGAAAGGGGCCCCTCCTTTCTTTCATGGGGACGACCCCTGACTAAGTGACATATTTTATGGATATTTCATATTATATTCAATGCTTAATAATTACAGTACAGAACAACTGATAAACTGTAAATCTTACCATTATAGTGAATGTATTAGCTGCAGGACGTTTGTGTAAAAGATCAATTTGGATGAATTAGGATTCACAGGATTATTTCCTGTGAATATTGCATTAGAGATAAGTTTAATATAATTCCTCCAATTGAATGAATTTTAAATACAATTCTCTGAATTTCTTTTTTTTTTACAATCTTATTTTTCAGGACATTTATACTGAAAAGACTTATTTTTGAATGATTAAGTTCATTTTATTGTGATTCTAATATGTTTTTATGTTTTTTCCCGTCCAGTCCAGCCAACAAACCATCGCCACAAGACTCTTCAATAACAGAGGTAGGAGTCGAGTTAAACAAGTCCCTCTCCTGGTGAAGTAGACTGGGCTCAAACTAAATTCATCATCGCCTCAGGACAGCTGTGATAGTTCAGTCGTAGTGTATCCGCACTGAAAAAATGAGATGTACTCAAATATGTTAGTGATTTAATTTGAAGTTGTCCCACAATGCAATGCAAACATGGACAGAGGAGCCACTAAGACCTCAGCAAATTTACGTAGATTTCTTATGAATGAACTGCAACGAGAGTCTTCTCTGACACTTTTTGTGCAGTACTGTCCATTTAGTATGTAATTACAGTAAGACACAGTAAATTAATAAAGTGACTTATTAACGCCTGCTTCTGGATTCAAGCTTTAAAACTCACCTGCAGTATATAATTGACTTGTGTAATGAAGTTAAAGTTGTTATGCAGCTCAATATGTAAAAAAAGTAAATATATTGATTCTATGGTAGTTTTCACAGAGGTAGAGGATTGAAAACTGTAACAGAGAAATGATAACGTGTCATTCTTTATTCTCACTGTTGATTCCTGATGACAGAGCCTGGATAGCTCAGTCGGTAGAGCATCAGACTTTTAATCTGAGGGTCCAGGGTTCAAGTCCCTGTTCAGGCAAGGCTAGTTTTAAGTTTCCTTGCAGCCAAAATAAAAACAGAAAGATGTTCACTATCTGCTCCAGAAGTTCTGACTACTTTGGACTGTGTACCTCAGTCTGAATGTAAACTACAGTAAATCACAAATTCAGTTGGAGTTACGATGTCCCAATATTACACATATAGTGGTAATCCTATTGTCTTGTAAGAGAAAAGAATATAAAAAATAAAAATTGTGAAGAGGAATATCCTGTAAAAACAAGTTTTATTACATTTTATGAGAAAATATTATTGACAGAAGCATTCCTATGTTTTCTCGTTACTAAATGCAAAAGGAGTTTCCTTTGGCCCTTAGTGTGACGTGTGTAGCATTTAGTGTTGAGTGTAATAGTTGAACCGGAGGGTTGCTGGTTCAAGTCCCCGTACGGACCAGAGTACGGTGTGTAGATTGGTAGCTGGAGAGATGCCACTTCACCTCCTGGGCACTGCCAGGTGCTCTTGAGCAAGGCACTCCCACCCCTCACTCTGACATCTCTCCATTTGAGCATGAATAGGTCCTGAGCGTGTGTGTGTGTGTATACAAATACACACATATAGCATACACAAATGCAATTATGAGCATAATTTGAGCACTTTAAACAAAAAACATGGTTGAAGAGTTGTACAGTAGGTCGTTGTCTGTGGAAGTAAAGTCTTTGTATCTTCTTCCTGCAGCGTTCCTTTCCTCACCAGGATGCTCTGCCTTCGCTTAAATCTACCGAACAGCTGTTCAACAAGCACTGCAAGGTGAGATGCACTCGCACGCAGAGCCGGCTCAACTAACATCTGGATATATGTTTGAACTTTAAAGGTGACACATGGATTTTTGCAACGCTGGAAGACACATTTGTTTCCCCACACAGTTCAGATGAACACAATCATCCATGTGAAATGTATTTTCTGTTGCTAAACCCCGGTCTCCTGCTGCTCCCAGCAGGTTCCTACAAAGGAAAGTTATACGTGCAATTTCTGGTTTCAACCACGAGGTGCAAGGAGCTGTATGTTTTGAATGTCGATGTATGAAGAGGAGTCTCTCTGTGTGTGTTACGCTGACTCTTATGGCTTGTGCTGTGACTGTTTCCTGCTGCTTTGTGTTACCATCAGACAGGGATATGTAAACCAGTGCACCTCTACAGCCTGCTGACCGAGATCATACAGGGAGGAGGTCAGTGCTGTCTCTCTGACTAACACACTCATCCAGTCTTGTTTCTTTCAACAGCAATTTGTTGTATTTCCTTTAATGATCGTGGGAACGAGTTCCACATCAGCCTTGATGTTGTTTCTGTGTACAAAGCAACGGCGAAGGACTCCCACAGGAACAACGAAACATTATCACGTCGGGATTTTAACTGGCGGCATCTGTTTTTTTGGCTTTATCATTATTTGTCCCCGGGGGGGGGGGGGGGTACACACCCACCTCTACTGAGGCTCCATTTACACTTCTATTTTCATTTTTAAGCAGCATGTTGAGTTAAAAACTATCTCTGACCACACATGAGGTTTTTCTCCAGTAGCAGAACTAATCTCCGTCCATATTAACACGTCTGACCACGCAGATCACATGACCAAAACAGGAATGATTGTCTGATATTACTCTGTGGTTGAAAATCATGCATTTATTATTTGAAAATACTTTGAAAAAAGAACAACAATGACAAAAAGTAAGAGCAGGGAATTATCAGCTCGGGCCGATAATGTGGTGGAACTGTTACTGAAAGGTCTGTAGGCCATCGTTTCCAAAGGTCTGCATTTGTGCCCGTCCAGTCTACAAAACAACCCCGGAGTTTTCAAACCAAAACGGGGACGGCACAGTTTCCAAATTCCTGTTTTAGTGGCTGAAAAACGCCGGAGTAGTGTGGAAACTTAGTGGTGTAGATGTAGTCATAGGCTGCGTTCACACTCAATTTTTGGAGAAACACAACCCCACGTCGCGCTGCGGTCAATCATGTAACCCGAAATCAGACTTGTCGGTGAGCTATGGTTTAAGCTGCTGTGAGAATCCCAAATTTTTATCCAATACAAGGGTAAAAAAAAACACACAAGCACTGAACTGGCCGGAGGTTTGTGTAGTACCTGAATGTTTCCTGCTACAACAAAGCACTCGCTGTCTCATCTCTTTGTGAAATAAGATGCCTTCAAGTGCAGTAATTGTGAAATTGAAAGTCTACTTGTGCTTCGTTGGGGGGTTTAACAACACAAAGGGACGTCCCACAAATGGGCCATTTCATCGACACTCTCCCCCCTTCACTTTTCTTGGTGTGAAGGGCCACTTAAACAGGCTATTTGAGGGTCATTAACACATCACAATCATTACTCATGGCACTGATTGCCCGGTGGAGTTGCCGACCCCGCCACAGCCTACAACCACCAGTTTTTAAAGCTGTACAAGGAGACTCAGCCTCACGCGTAACACTTTTCTCACATAATACTTGTGTGTAACGTGTGCATGGCGACTTGTCCTCTGATGATCTGACTTGTTGTTCTCAGTGTTGGCTGGCAGTGAGAAGTACTTGGCTCTGGAGCACTGCAAGAGCCTGGTGATCCTCATGGGCGTATCCTTGAAAAGTACAATTATACATATACTATGTATATATCTGTGTATTATATCTGTCTGTTATTATCTGCCTATGATATGTGCACAAGCACAGTCAGTGCCTGCAGATTTCAGTGTTAGCAGACAGATGACCCGACCACAAGAGATGAATAAAGAACGAGCAAGAAAAAACAATGAAAAGATAAGAACAAGAAGATTTATTATCATGATCAAAGTAGTTATGCAACTCAATATGATTTAGGAGTATTGATACCATAAGAGAGTTTTCACAGAGGTAGAGGTTTGTAGACTGGAGAGTAATGGTACTCTGTGATTCTTTGGTCTCTCTGTTGATACCAGATGACAGAGCCTGGATAGCTCAGTCGGTAGAGCATCAGACTTTTAATCTGAGGGTCCAGGGTTCAAGTCCCTGTTCAGGCGATGCTAGCTTTAAGTTTCCTTGGGGCTGAAAAAACAGGAACACGTTCATTCTGACTACTCTGGTCTGTGTACTGCGGTTATAAAGTAAACAACAGTACATCACAAACCCAATGGGAGTCACTAGTGTTATATTTAGGGAAATCAATCGTTGGCTCAGGTTTACTGGACAAGTAACTGCACACTTTAAACAAATGGTCATAGAAAGTTGTTTCTACATATAGTAACAAGACATTGAGTGCCTAGGTTGCTCCCTGGTAGAGATGTGCCCATGTACAGAGGTTTACTACCTGACACAGCGGCCGCAGGTTTGACTCTGACCTGCAGCGCTTTGTTGCGTGTCATTCCTCCTCTTTCTCCCCTTTCACATCTTCAGCCTTTCTATATTAATAAAGGCCTAAAATGCCCACAAAAAAACAATCTTTAGTAACAAGAAACTTACCAATCCTTTTTAAGATTTGATAAATGTTTGGTTCTCCAGGATCTTCCTCTCCACCATTTTTATTTCCTATCTTTTTGAAGTGAGTTTACCTTTTGTGTTATGGGACAACAGCGGGGTTGGCAGTAGATCAGTCAGTAGGGAGGTGGATCGGGAACCGGAGGGTCCAGGTTCAGTGCCTGTACGGACCAGTATCTGGAGCGCTGCAAGTTCACCTCCTGGGCACTGCCAAGGTGCTCTTAAGCAAGGCACCAAACCCTAACTCCTCGGGGCGCCTTTCCATGGGCATCTCTCTATTAGTGCATGTAGAGATAATTCAGGCGTGTGTGTGTGTAATAACAACAGATTGCTAATAATTCTAGGGTGTCTAAGTAACTTTTTAGCTGACTTTTGTAGGGCTTTATGTCGACAAAAATGCGTTACAAATGTTGGAAAATATTGATAACGATTTTTTTACTGACGAAAACATCTGAGAAAGCCACAAAAAAAAACGGAAAACAACAAAAATGACAAAAACAATGTAGAAAAAGCAATGTTGTAATAAAGTCAAACATATATACTTTTTCATTAAACCTTGACATGTTGGGCCCTTGATGTGATTCTCTTTTTCAAGTGTGGCCCTTATTGAAAATGAGTTAGACACCCCTGAACTACTGGATTTGTGATTTTTTTAGATGCAGTACACAGTCCAGAGTAGTCTGAACTTTTGTAGCAGCTTGTAAACAACTTATTTCAGCTCCAAGGAAAGTTAAATGTAGTCTCACCTGAACAGGGACTTGAACCCTGGACCCTCAGATTAAAAGTCTGATGCTCTACCGACTGAGCTATCCAGGCTCTATTATCAGCCATCAACAGTGAGAACAGAGAACCACAGAGTACCATTAGTGTACTACACATCAAGTACAGTACCTGCGTAAATGTACTTAGTTACTTCCCACCACTGTGACTCCAAGTTGCTCTGCAGAAGAGCACTGACTGGTGTTTCTCTTATTTTGACCAGCCCTTTTATATCAACGAGGGTAGGCTAGATAACAGAAACATGGGTAACACGTTTAATGCAGTGTAACTCAACAGCACCTGGGGATCAACCCCATTCTAAAACACAAAGTGAACATGAAGGATTTATCTATTATTGATAGGGCTGGGTACCGGATTCAATACTTTTTAGGCACAGACCAAATTGCCTCTAAAGTATCGAAAAAGGCCTCGTCATTCAACAGCTGAGGCGCACATCTCATCAGCGTCATGGAGCCAGTAAGCATGCAGCATGCCTCTACCAAGATCTAATAATGTTTGTGATTGGCTGTCGTCGAGACACTCAGGAAACACTCTGGAGCTGACAAATAAATACAAAGATTTGACTAATTGTACATTTGTATCAAAGAACATATTGTTCAGAAACCAGTATCAAAGTATAAAAATAATATAAAAGAAGATTTGAACGAAACACAGCCCTAGTTATTAGACTATGTTTGTTCAATTTGGGGGTTTCTTATACTCTCCATGTCATTGGCTCGGCCTCCCAGAGTTGTCACTATTGAGGATTGTCTGTTTCTGTGGTTCCTTTCCTTGACCGCGGTGTTTTTCCAGAGCCAAGGCAGCGCTCAGCTGACCTGGCAGGAGTTTCAGGGTCTGTGGGACAAGATCACGAGGTGGACGGTGAGGCTCTAAACCCCCCATGCACCCCATCACTTAGCTGTCTGTGTGTAGATGTTCCGGCTCAAGCTTTTACTCCCTAAATAATCCCTAAATGATCAGCCATGTTATATCAAAGAGAGACCAAAATAAATCTCAACATGACTAAGATCATGACATAAAAAATTTAACAGATGTTCAGATTTGTAAAGAATTTTTTTTTTTTAAAGGTGCCCTGCAACACAAAACTGTTTTTACTTTTACACTTTTTGAAATATGTTAGATCCAAACGTGTTTGTGTTATGTGGTGAATGTGAAAAATAATAGGAAATAAGAGGAGAAATCAGGCTAATTACAAAAGCTGGTCAGTCTGATGTCATGTTGCCTGAGCTCATTACTATTCATGAGCTCGCCCAGTAGCACTCAGTAAAGGATACTGATAGCCAGGCTCTCATTGGCTAGCTGTTAGCCAATCAGAGTAAAGCAGCTCTGCTCAAGGAATATTAATGAGAACTGGCACAAACTGAGCTGAGTCTTTCTGCAGGCTTTCCATACCACACTAGAATGGCTTGAAACAAGGTAAGAGTCCATGGTAGAACTTCAGACATTACCACAAAGTAATGAAATACGTGTGGCTGGGCCCCTTTAATAAGGAGTCCTCTGTGATGCTGTATATTTCTTACTGAGTACTGCACTGAACAACCGCACTGTCATTTTAATGTTAAAGTCAACATACTGGATAGAAACCATCCAGGTTTCATTCTCATGTTGCTCAGAAGATTGTCACAAATCCCTTAAGTGAAGCTGAAAATAACTGGGTAATGCTTGTATTACATAAATGATTCAAAAAACATGTAGAATACCCTTTTGTTTCATCATAGGACATACTCCATGTGTTCATCAGAGGGTCAGAAAATAAGCACAAGGTGTCAGTGTGTAAATGTACCCTTTCATGCATTCAGTAAATAAATGTCTCTCCTCAGGATATCTTCCTGGTGTTTGACAGGAACAAATCAAAGCGCCTGGAGTATCAGGAGGTGGCCCCCGCTCTGAAGGCGGCAGGTAGGACTCAGCACGCCACGGGAAGTAACATTCACTCATTCCCACTTAACCCTTGTGTTGTCATTGGATAGAAGTGGCAGCTAAATGACGTGTTATGTAATGCATCCAGGTTCATTTTGGGGCGGTTTGGTTGAAGGAAACCCATATTTCTGTCATGAAAAAATTTGAAAACGGGTCAAATATGAACCGAGGACTGCACCGGTGTTAAACCATGCGCTGCATCTGTGTGTTGCTCATGGGTCACACGGGTGCAACTGTCATCTGTCAGGAAACGTCATGTGACCAGCAGGGGGAACCACAACACCTCTTCCCTGCTGCTCCTTCCTGTTGGAGGAAGCAACTTGTCACATTTAGAGCTGTAACAAGTCCAAATGTCACTGTGCAATTAGTTATTACAGAAATAATGTAATGTATGAAAGATATTCAATCCCATATAATAATCACTTCTATAATTACAATTTGGCACATCTAAACCAAATCAGCAGTTACCAGTCACACGCCTTCAGACCTTAGCTAATGTTAACACTTAAATTTAATTGCGGTTAAAATAAACTGTTTTTATGTTACTTTGTAAAAAAAAAACAATTGTGTAATAATTGCTACAGGCCTATATTTACTCTGAGATCATTTAATTATAGAATGATGGAACTACTATATAATTAAATGATTAGATCATGAATCATTGTTCAAGTCAAGTAGAGTGTTATTAAGAACATGAATAACTCAGATTTAGTTGTTGCCTCTGTATCAACTGATCCGTTCATTAGACAAATAATGAGACAAATCGGCTTTGCAAATTAAACACGTAGCTCGACTTGCATCGGCTTTTTTTGACTGAAAGTACTGCCAAACTTTTACTTTTTCTGCTCACGAGTTCAATTTTTTAACTTTTGAATGGGTTTGTGGCTAAACCCCTAAATTCTCCTGTTCTTCTACTGTTCATCATCCATTAATGGTACCGGCTCGACTCGGCTCGGCTCGACTCGGCTCGGCTCGGCTCGGCTCGGCCGCGGCGCCCCGTCCTCCTTCTTCCATTACAGATTAGTGCCGCCTCATGCGTGAGGCGAGCGTGGCAGGTCGCACCGTGTACCATGTAGTGGAAAAGACGCCATACATCTACATTCAGTGGTGGAACGTAACTAAGTACATTTACTCACTTTACTTACACTTCCATGGTGTAAATATGGATGCACCAAATCCAAATCCACAACGTCCTGTGCTGTGACTGTCCTTCCTTTGCAGTACCTGCAGTTGCTGCATGTTGGCGGCTGTCTGTAGATTCCTTCATGCACAACTCGTATTCTTTCGTTTGTTTCATACGCTAAGCTTGTAACCGTGGCGATGCTGCGTATTGTTTAGGGTCCTCGCCACCACGAGACAAATCGGCTTTGCAAATTGAACACGTAGCTCGACTCGCATCGCCTTCTTTTGACTGAAAGTACTGCCAAACTTTACTTTCTCTGCTCACGAGTTCAATTTTTTAACTTTTTCACAGCCTAAGGCATTGAACGGTCCACTTACTTTACTTAACCCTTGTGTTGTCCTCGGGTCAAAGTGGTTTATGTCTGAAATATGGATTTCTTTCAACCAAATTTCCCATAAATAACATGGATGATTCCATACGTTCTTTAGGTGACATCCATGATTACGTTCACTGAATTTTTGGGGTGTTTTATTTAATCTTATAGCATTGAATTTTTTTTTTTTTTTATAATGGTTTCAAAACAGTATCGGTACTAAACTTGGACATCTACCCCTCTGAGATCCACTCAACATCCTCTGATATTTTATATATACATTTTCAATTTTGACCTGGAAGGACAAGTTGATGATTAACGGGAACATCGTCCCGTAACCAAGGGCGGCGTCATGACGTTGCCCAGCGCGGCTCGCCTAGTGCAAGTGTAGGAAAACACATCTAAAGTCGCCAGAAACCGAACCGGTCAAAAAGCCCAATATTCGGCCAAATCTGAATCCTGGAAATAACAGATCTGAATGCTTCTGGGTTTTGAGACTATGTGAACTATGTGAGACCCCCTGAAGCGGGTTGGACCTGCTGAATAAAGTGACTTATTGAGTGTCTCTGCTCCAGGCATCATGGTGGACGACCTGATAATCCAGCTGGTTGGACTGAGGTACACGGAGCCCGACTTGACCGTCAGTTACCCCGGCTTCCTGTTCCTGCTGATGAAACTGGAGAGCATGATCCGTAAGGGAGGGGCTCGGGGAACCGGGGGGGGGGGGGGGGGGGGGGGGGGGGGGGGGGGGGGGGGGGGGGGGGGGGGGGGGGGGGGGGGGATGTAAATAAAGCTGTATGTAAAGTACATTTACTCTCTACTGTACTCAAGTACAAATTTCAGATACTTGTACTGAAGTTACTTTACAAATTAAGAGTTGTGCACGCAAAACACGTGAAGTTTGTAAAATGTGATGTTTTATTCTAAATGAAACTAGCCAACGATACACCGGCACACAAGTCCAGCTGAAATGATTAGACCATTAAACACACACACACACACACACACGGACAGATACACACACACACACA
>NC_048409.1:27853861-27856087 GCF_013103735.1 Etheostoma cragini
CCCTCTGGTGGACAGACTATGCAACGCCATCACTAACAGGGACGTTGTAGAGCGCCCTCTGGTGGACAGACTATGCAATACTATAATTTATTAATCATCATGAAAATGCTTCTGATGAATGATTTTTATCGGCCGTTATAAATGCCGATACAAAAAAATCGGGAAACGCCCAATATCGGCCGATAATGTTGTCCCGCCGATATATCGGTCGGGATCTACTAGCTCGTCCACACAGCGTTCTGGGCTCTGGTTTTAATGGCGTTTCTTTAAACCAATCACAATCGTCCTGGGCGGAGCTAAGCACTAGAAACGGCTAACTGCGGCTTCTCTGAGCATTTCCACATGATGATGATGATGATGATGATGATGATGATGATGATGATGATGATGATGATGTGGGGCCAGGAGTTGCTTAATATCCGTGATTTTTCTTACTTTTAAAAACCTTTTCCTGTAAAATATGAAATAGTATCCGGTGTCCTCGGCATCCTCTGGTGATAAAAAAAGGGAAAATCCATCTTTAGCAGTTGATTCATGTCCAGCTGGTGAACCCTCCAGAGGTCGTGATCTAGATCGTTAGAGAGCCCCTGACCCAGAGGACCGAGGCTCATAAAACAGATACCACCCGTCACACGGGGGCTGGGGCGGCGTTGGAGGGTGGCGGTCCAGCCTGCAGGAGCCACCTACAGAAGTAGGTCATCCTCAGGCTGTCCTGGTCGATTAGTGTCACCGCGGCACCCGGAGCAGCCTATAGACCGGAGCACGGCCAATCTCAGCTCTGATGTAGCGCCGCTACCAAGCTCTGTGATTGGTCAGCGTGAGTCCGGGCTCACTGACGGGAAGGAGACACTTTTTTTATCCTCAACACAGAGAAGTTGAGTCCCAAATGTACCCAGAAGGAACAAAAAGTAAATCACTGTTATGTGTTCAGCGTGGGAGTGTTTGTGTGAGCGTGTGTCAGTGTGTGAGTGTGAGTGTGTGTGTGTGTGTTCGTGTGAGTGAGTATGTGTGTGTTTAGCGTGTGAGTGTGTGTGTGAGTGTATGTGTTCAGCGAGTGAGTGTGTGTGTGTTTAGCGTGTGAGTGTGTGTTCAGTATGTGAGTGTGTGAGTGTATGTGAGTGTGAGAGTGAGTGTGTGTGTGAGAGTGTGTGTGTATGTGACTGTGAGTGTGTGAGTGTGTATGTGAGTGAGTGTATGTGTGTGTGAGAGTGTGTGTGTGAGTCTGTGTGTGTGTGCGTGTTCAGCGTGTGAGTCTGTGTGTTCAGCGTGTGAGTGTGTGTTAGTGTGTGTGAGTGTGTGTGTGAGTCTGTGTGTGTGTGTGTGTGTGAGTCTGTGTGTTCAGCGTGTAAGTGCGTGTTAGTGTATGTATTCAGCGTGTGTGAGTGTGTGTGAGTGTGTGTGTGTGTGTAAGTGTGTGAGTGTGTGTGTGTGTGTGTGTATGTATGTGAGTGTGAGTGTGTGTGTGTGTAAGTGTGTGTGTGTGAGTGTGTGCAAGTGTGAGTGTGTGTGTGTGCCAGTGTGTGTGTGTGTGTGTGTGTGTGTGTATTCTACCAGTCCTTAAATCCAGTTTGTACATATCCAACAAACAACCCATTGTTAACGCAACGTTAAAGTTGATTATTTCTGATGTTTCTGGATCCATATTCTTGCTGCGTGTGTATTTTTCATTTTCATTCATAAAATCATCGAGGGGAACCACCAACACAGTCCCGACCGTCCTCTTCCTCATAGCTCCGCCATCTTGCTTTCACCTTTGACCCCGGATGTTTGCACGACTGAAGAGACTTTCTTTTTGTGATCACATTTTTATTAATATTTGAATACACACATATCACAGCTGCAGTAAATAACAGGACATGATAACTCCTGATATAAATGGTATGGACGTAAGCTTCCATTAAACCGGTTTTACAACACTGGAAGGTGTTCCTATTGCTACCGTTTGACTATCTGACGTATGAGGAAATATAAATGGCATCTATATATATTGTTATTGCTACATTGCTACATGTTCCTATCATTAGACACATCTCCTGTCCTACATGCTGTATGACAAATGAAATGATGTATGGAAGTAAGAGGAGAGCAGCAGAAAACAAGACTTAACAACGGAGATCCTGAAGAATCCGTCCGAGTGGTCAGTTGTACAAGGTCATGTGGAGCCACTGCAACCAATCAGAGAACAGAAAGCATTCAGTTAAAACGGGGTGGGACGGGTGGGGCGGG
>NC_048409.1:27856187-27859740 GCF_013103735.1 Etheostoma cragini
GTCCCTGTTAGTGATGGCGTTGCATAGTCTGTCCACCAGAGGGCGCTCTACAACGTCCCCGTTAGTGATGGCGTTGCAGAGTCTGAGGTGATATTTAGGGGGGCTTGAGCCTCCCTAAAAAGGATCTAAAATCGCCACTGATTGGTGTCTGTTACCATAACGCTGAATTGGTGATTACGCAGCCTAAGTCACAAATAAATATTTTTTCTGTGCTGCTTGAATAATTATAACAAATGTGATATTAAAAAACGTGAAATCCTATCATATTCCAAAATATTGTAAACTTTTTCATCTTAGAATCAGAAAAAAAATATTTACTGCCAGGTTAGCAGCACTTGTCATTTAAACATTAATATGAAATAAAACAAATAACAAATCAAAATAACTTGATAACTTCAGTGCTAAAAGTTCAGATTCATACTTTTTTATTGTTTCAGAAGCTCGTGTTCTAAAGTTTTATGAATATTCATGAGCGGTCTGGGGTTGGGCCTATAGAAGACACTGGAGACAGGTGTGTCAGCTCGCGCACAGATACACTGATTCACACCGCAACATAGGCGAGGTCCCCTTCAAAATAAAATCTCATAACTTCTGGGAACAATAACTAAATTGCACAAGAAACCCCAAATTAACTTTTGGCACTTATTTTGCAAATTGATCATAATAGTTGGATGATTGCATTTATATTACTATGAAGAATGGGAGTTAGGGACATTAAAATAATTGATTATATAGGATTCTTATTTTAAATTTGAAGGTTTTGTAGCCCCAGATGACATATAAAGAAAGAATAATAAGATTGTGTGAGACGGAAAGATCAAATACGCCCTGCCTTAAGGATGATCAAACAAAAAACTTTAAAGGTGTATGTTTGTCTCAGTAATGGGGTGAGAAATGAAGCCAAAGCTCAAGGCACGTGTCTTATTTTGAAAGGGAACACCGGAAGCGCCGCGGCTGAGTGCGTGCAGCTTTTCGGTGGCGCTGCAGCCTGTAGGAGCGGCCGGTTCCTCCCAGCAGCCTCTTTAGTTCAGAGGGAAAGCTTTTCTTCTCACAGCAGCAGCGGGGATTTTCTGACTGCACGCGCCGGATATTCATCACGTTAAAAAAAAAAAAAGCCACTCACGACTGAACGCGGCGAGAGAAGGACACGTCCCTGGTCCTGCATCCCTCCCCGTCCCACCTCTCTAATTTCGGGCCGTCGTTGCTAATTTTTTTTTTTTCATTTTAATTGTTGTCATATCTGAAGGTTTTCTCCCTGCTGACACACTCTGTGGCGCACTCAGGTTTGTTGTACTGACATGGTAGATTACCACGCTGCTAATAATCAATCCTCGACCGGAGGAGTTCAGACCTACATGGAGCAAGAGAATGACTGGGACCGGGACCTGCTGCTGGACCCGGCCTGGGAGAGACAGCAGAGGAAGGTAAGGGAACCGAAGTCGGGCCCTACTGGGTCGAGTCGAGCCAGGCTGAGAGGAGGAGGAGGCGACGGCGGGTAGAAAGAAAATGGCAGGGGAGGGATGGGATGGGGAGTGGAAGTCAGAGACCGAGACCGAGTACGGGCCTCGGTTTTGCTCTACAAACCCCGCAGCTGCTCCCAATGCCCTTCCTTATATCGACCATTTTCTCCTCCCAGCCTGGCTTTCCTCTTCGCTCGTCTCCTCCATGTCAAGCTGCTTCATTTCTCCTCTGTTTAAAGGGTTAAATGCTGATTTCTCCCTCTCTAATTCCCCTCCCCTGTGAATGAAAAGTAGGCTACGTCGGGCTAGGTTGTGTGTGCTCAGTGTCTCTATAACATTAGCTAGCTTTCTGCTTTCAAAAGGTGACATTTCCCCCTTTCCCCACTTTTTCGCCCCTTTCTGAGCGCTAACAGGGCGCCACTTTGTTACAAAAAATAACCAAAGTGTGATTTGTGGAGACGCGTGTCCTGAAATAGCAGCGGAAACTGTGTTTTTTGAAGGTTGGTGCTCGTCTGGCTGGCTGGAGGCCGATAACACCGCTCACCGATACGGTGCACTTCAGGGCCTGTACGCAGATAATTAACCCGAAGCTGCTGTGGTTCACTGTGTCAACTGAGAAGAGTTACAGATTGTTTGTTTGTTAGATTAAACTCTTTGCACGTAGCAGGCAGTTGGATATTAAAGTGTAGTTTACTGTCACTATTCTGCATAAAACACATTGTTTGTTGAATTGAAAACGAATGAATGGAAATAATTTCCAACTTTTGTTGTTGTTGATTGAACACGTAATACATTGAAAGGCACCACTAAAAAAAGTGTTAGCCATCATGTTAAAGTGTAGTTTTCTGAAATTTCCTTTAAAACTACACAAATCTCTTGATTTCTCTCTTTTGCGATATGTCGCAGACTTTTCCCAATGTGTTTATTGCGCATTTCGATCACGATAAAAAGCACGATATTCGACCATAGGTAAAATGTATAAAATCATGTCTCTCATTGATTTGTATATCAGGAGACTCTTGTCTAACTGGTCAGGTGAAGTTAAGGTTAATAAGACCCGTGTCGGGAGCCATGTTACCTTGAACGCACCCTTTTATAGACCTTATTGGTACATGTGGTGGGCTAATGGCACCCACTAGTCTTCTTCCCACACACCTGGGACACAAGTTTCTGTCACCTCTCATTTCACTACACAGAACCAAACGCCCACTCGTGTACTGAAGATTTTTAGCTCCAGTATTTTTCTGCATAAATACTCTCCGAACGACGTTACTTGGATTTGTGGAAAAATTGCGAATTGATGTCATGGTTCTTTGCCACGATTGTTTTTGAAAAAACAAATTGGTAGTACCAACCCAGGTGTTTTGGCACCTATAGCACATCATCACCATCCTGTAAACTTCTAGAGGCTCCAGTGAAGAGAAGAGAGAGCACTGTAGCGCTTGGGAGTGCTTTTTATTTGTCAACTATTAAGTTAATCGCTACCCATTTTGATAAATGATTGACTGGTTTGAGTCATATTTAAAGATGAAAAATCCTGATTCCACGTTGTTAAATGTGAATATTTTTGGAGTTTCTCCTCTCCTCTGTGACAGTAGACTGAATATATTTTGAGTTGTGGACAAAACGAGACATTTGAGGACGTCATTGTTGGTTTTGGCAATCACTGATCAACATTTTTCACTATTTTGACACTTTATAGACCAAACAATGGCCGGAGAAAAGACTCAAATGGTTGTTAGTTGCAGCCCTAACCATATATGGTGAACTGGGCCCTGTTGCATCCCCCTGTTCTTCGGCCTAACATCACACCTATCATCCAGATAATCACCGTGCTGCTCTTCACCCCCACCCGCCAATCAACATAACACAGCGTTGCACCTTTTTATTTGTCTAAAACAAGCCTCACCTTCTCCTACACTCCTCTCCCTCCCCCATCTTCATCAGCTCTCCATCCAACTTCTCCTCATCCTCGACATGTTTTAAACAGACTCCACTGAGCGAGTATCGATGCTAATGGCGACTTCCCCCCGAGGATGGCAGTGAAAGCCGTCCGCTAACATTCACCAGACAAAGGTGACCTTGTTTTCCTG
>NC_048409.1:27859750-27864513 GCF_013103735.1 Etheostoma cragini
CCCCCCCGCTGTGCTGAATGATCATTTTTCAAAATATGGACCCATTGTAGCCCTATATGGAAATGGAGGACTTCACCCTATAATGAAGTTCATGTCCCTCGTGATTACGTGGACTCATAATACACCACTGGAGCTCTGTCATAAGGGAGTGGAGAGGCAGTATAATGTAGATGATTTGAGGAACGATTGCTAAACAGTGTGGAATGATTGTGTGGGTGTGTTTTTTTTTATGTGTGTACTTAGTGTTAACCAGGCTACGCACTCTCTCGTAGTCACTCACTAGCCAGATGACTGGCATACTTTCTAACGGTGTGACAGCCCGCCGAGCGTTGAATCGTGCATTTTTGTTAGGCTGCTCAGCGTTTTAGCCGTCATCTTCAGACATTCCTCACCCGCGGTTGATTAACATCCAACCTGCCGCTGCCAGTCCGTCGCTGTGAGCCCACGGTGGTTGGACGACTGTGAGGAGGGACTCTCTGCATATTTGTCTAGAGATCACACGGGTCAAAGTTTCTTCAAGAGGAAAATCTAACCTACCAATCATTAACAGAGTGAGGCCTCGTTATGCAAGTCCTGGCCTGTGGTCCTGTTCCTGAATCTGCACCCATCAGTGGAGGCCGATAGGTGTTTGGTTGGTTGGGACCAGTCCAGGCTGGGGACATGTCCCCCTGCCAAGCTTGAGCTGCGCTGGTCCTGGTGAGGCAGGGCAGGGCGGGGGGGGGGGGGACCAAGGGCAAATTCCTGCGGTGTATTCACGCTCACTGTGGCAGTTATTTTGCAAAAGTGAGCACATGCCTCCCCCAGGACTATCAAGAGAGACGTGGATGTAATGAGTGTGGGAATGGGTGTGTGAGAATGTGTGTGTGTGTGTGTGAGGGGCGGGTTTGTAGGGTCAAAACCAAGACCAAGAGCGGTTTATTGTATGCAGAGTTTCCAGTCATGCTGACTCTTGCACATTTACCATGTCGAGTAATGCAAGAGGGGGAAGACAGAAACGCTTCAGATTATTTTGGTTTTCTTCCCTTTGTGTGGTGTCCACATTAGAGAAGAGAGACAGGAAGGCCAGAGTGAGGTAATAACTCAATGGCATGTGACCGTGACAATTTCAAATGCTACATGCACATACCTCATCTCTCTTATCTACAGTAAGAAGTTAAAAATGACTATGCTTTTTTTGTCAGGCTTAGTTAAACTTGTTCCCTTTTTTAAGTTTTCTCGGTCCTACACATCAGAGATTCACTCTGCAGAAGAACAACTTGGTCTCCGGATATTTCAGAGTGTGTGGTTTGTTCTTGCAGCTTGTTTCCAGTTGTCCATTTTGCACATTGAGCAACATTTCTCAACACCCCAGAGTACCTGGACAGAGCCCAACCGAGTCCAGTTAAGTACAGTTTGTTACAGGCGAAGCTCCTCAATCATCTGACAAACATGCCATTAAGTCTCTCCCGCTGCTCTCGGCTCCACCGCAGGCTGAAACATGTCAAAGTATGCAGTAACGCCACCAGAGGTTTCATTGTAACTCCCGACACTGTGGCAGGCGGTGCATTCAAATCCAGCTTCTCAGCGACCGTTAGGCTGGGCATATTTTCTCATGTCATGCAGCAGGGCAAAAGTACAGCGATGTGGGCGGAGCAGCGAACAGGGAAAGCAGACAAGTCAGAAGGTCCGGAGCAGTCGAGATCTCCGGTGATTGATTGCTCCGGGTTCTCGGCGTGATGTTGTTCTAAAATCCGATTAATTAGCACTCGACCCTCTGATGCAGACCGTAGTGTTTTGGTTAATTCCCAGAAAGATCAAACTTTAGATGTTAAAAACTAGTTGAATAACACAAGGTTTGGTAGAAACACACACGTGTGCTCCCAAAAGAGGATTTTACCTTCATAGCTGTGTGTTTTATTCTCCTCCCGTGGGCTCGTGTCGGGAGTGTGTCGCACCGCTCGTGGAACATTTCCGTCTCCTTATTCAGCTGTGTGGCAGAATCAGTTGTGTTCAGTGGCTCTGTTTATCTGTCTTCATTTTCCTATCTTGTCTGAGTGAACAGATTTGGAGGCGGACTGCAGTACGGGCTCCCTGCTCAGGCTTGGGGGGGGGTAGCGGGGGGAACTGATGGAAAGACGGGGCGGTAGACGGGTTGTTTGATATAACTTAATGTCGTTATACACTACCTGTCAGGGGGTCCTTGTGCTAAATTAAGCTTATTTTTTCTCTAAATGAGACACAAGACAAGAAATCCCTGTTGCCTGATGTTTCCTTATTCCAGCTTAAAATCGGTTGTCATAACGGTTCAAATCCTCTTTCTTTCTTTTTTTAAAGTGCACATATTATGCTTTTTGGCTTTTCCCCCCTTTTCTTTGTGTTATATCTTTTTTTGTGTGGATGTTATATTGAAAGGGAAAGTCTCCCCCAAAGGGACTTACCATCTCCAACAGAGAACACTGTTCCCAAACACTTATGTTGTAGTCCAGCGTCCATGCTTGAACGTGCGTCCCTAGCTGCTAGCGTGGCGCGCCCTCATGCTCTGAAACTTACCAGCTAGCAGGGCTTACGTCGCCGTGTGTGGTGATGGCGCAGTGGATATGACACATGCCTTTTGTACGTGGGAGGTCTGGGTTCAATTCCCACTTGGATACAGAAACCGATGTGTCCCTGAGCAAGACACTTAACCCCTAGTCGCTCCAGAGGCGTGCGGCCTCTGACATTTAGAGTAATTGTAAGTCGCTTTTAGAGCGCTCAACACACAGTGTGAAAAGAGGAGCTGCAGCAATGTGCAGTACAACAAAAATCTGGTGTTTTTGGACAATAAAACCATGTATTCTGATGTAACCTCTAAATGCAGTTATGAACCTAAAAATGAGCATAATGTGAGCACTTAAGAAAAAAAGGAAAAATGAACAAATATCTTCTGGTTTCTCCAGTCCTCTATAACAGTGGACTGAATATCTGGGCAACGGGCTTGAGGACGTCATCCTGGTCATTGGGAAATGCTGATCGAAACCCCCCCCCCCCCCCCCCCCCCCCCCCCCCCCCCCCCCACACACACACACACACACACACACACACACACACACACACACACCCCACCAGGGCCCAGACTTGCAACACGACAAACACACTATTTCTTTCCATTTCTGCCAAGGGGGGCAGCTGGACACAGTGTTGGTCTGTTCTTCTGCCGCCCACTTTCACATGCTTTCTGGGTGAGTGGCGGCCAGGCGGAGCCGGTTCAGATGGCCCCGGTTGGCTCACCAGGAACTGGGACATTTATTCAGGACCAAACTGCTATTTGGTTTCGCTCTGGCTAAGATCTGGCTGCGTGATAAGCTGCCAGGCAACTTTTGTCTCCCGGTCTGCCTTCCTGTTCCAAATCCTTCCAGAGAAATGGTTGACCATTCTTCTCCCCAACAACAACAAACAATGCTAGCAGCTGGAACAATCCCAAATGTAGATATTGATTAAAAAAAACAAAAACTGTATTCATTACTTTTTAAAAACAAATTGAAGCTTTGATTGAATTCCAGGCTACATATTTAGTTTAGATGGCAGTTATGTGACCCACATAAGGAAATAACACAAATACAGCTCTTTATTATCATAATAATTTTTGGTTGCTATGACTGTGTTAATGGTCAAGTGGCAACAAAAACATGTGGTCTGACCAATAATCACTTGTGTAATAATACAAATTTGGCAAATGTAAACCAAATCCACAACTCCCAGTCCTACGCCTTTAAGACCTTAGCTAATGTAATTTTTTACAGGGGCTAATGTAAGCGGTCGATTGCGGTGAAACGAAGCCGGACCAACCTGAGCGGGTGGGGCCGATACAACAGCTGTTATCACTCGGGCTGTTGAACAGGAAATGGTTATCTCTAGTGGATTCTGTTTCTCTGCCTCAGGTGAACTGTAGGACCCGATCACACACTGATTTGCACGCGTTGAGTCTCAGAAGACATCCGCTTAGCCGGCACGCTACGTATCAGATTATATGAAGATAATTAGATCCTACTGATGATCGTGGTTATCCAGAGCTATTGTCCGAGGCATTAGGAGACTAGAACTGAAAGGGGAAATCTGGTGCAAATGATCGCTTACAAAAGTGGAACATTTTAATTGAACCCTGAGGCGAAGCAATGTTTATTTGGAGTTGTAGTTTTGTTAAAACTAAGTCTGTTAAGCAGCTCGTTACCTGCAGGATGGACAGAACAACTTCAACAACCGAACAATCGTTTACTTTATTCGTCGAGCGGGCATGCTAAACTTGAACTGTTTTCAGAGCCTCAAGTGTGAGACTTGGCGGCTTTTTTCTGATTTATATTGTTGTGTGTACATACGTACGTTTGGGATTTTCACTGGGACAAAAATCTGAAGATGAGACGTTGGCTCTGGGAACTATTTTCTGACATTTTGTTTTATGGATCAATAGACAAACAAGTAACTGATAATGAAAATAATTGTTACAATCGGGACGGCTTTAGTTGCATTGTCAGAGGCTTGACAAGGATCCAATTTGAGGGAGGGGGGACACGGCTGCATAGGACCTGGAGAAGGACCCTTTAGCGTTGTAGCGGTCTGGAGGCATGGAGGTGCAGCGTTTGCCAGCTGATTCCAGGTCAGCTGTGGGAAAGCCCTCCGCCTCAGCTGACCGCGATCCAGAATCAGCGTGTGGACCTAAACAACGAACCAGTCAGTCAAGCAGACAGAGCCCGGAGGAATGTAAACCCCCCCCCCCCCCTTGTCTTTCTCTCTGTTCTGCTATTGGCGGC
>NC_048409.1:27864738-27874105 GCF_013103735.1 Etheostoma cragini
GGGGGGTTACGATGTGGCGAAAGTCCTGGCGCCAAATATTTGTTTGCAGAAATGTCGTCTGACACCGCCTCGATCCTGTGATTGATTGCCCTTCTAGAGCCTTTTGTTTTGTTTGTAGCTCAAAGTTCAGACCAGAGGGCTGCAGCAGACCAGAGGGCTGCAGCGGACCGCCACAGTCCAGTCGGGCTGGACAGACTTCATCACCACGATTATCTTGGATCAATATTGAAATCATGATTTATTAAACACGATTACTCGTTACCTTTTGGAAAGATATTGCAATTATTAAATTTCATAAAAAACGTGAAAGCGTTCAAACCAACCAACAGGAAAAACTCCTTTTGAACCTTTTTACATGTAAAATGTAATACTGATGGTTTTTCTTGATGGATTAAAATGGGATTCATTCAGAGAGGTTGTAGTGTTCAGCGTAGATCGGGGCCTGGTCCCGGCGCTGTAGGGGCCTGGTCCCGTCCCGGCGCTGTAGGGGCCTGGTCCCGTCCTGGCGCTGTAGGGGCCTGGTCCCGTCCCGGCGCTGTGGTGGAGCCTGATGGGTTTCTCTTTCAAAGAGATTTCTTTACGGTCTGTTTCCCTCCCACTCTTTGTGTGCGGGGGAGGCGTTGCGTTTCCCGGGGCAGAGAGGAGGACACGGGTGCATCTGAATGTCATGGAAGCCGTGGTGAGAGTTTAGAGCCGACACAACCTTCAGTGCTCCAGCCCTTATTTTGGCTGTGTTGTTCACAGGCTTACGTCTTGGCCATTGTGCAAAGTTGTGAGGATTAGTAAATGGCATTTCCCCACTGATGAATCAACATTGGCAACAACAGGGACTAAGAATTTCCTTTTGGTTGGCTGCCAGTGTGCATGTTGATGGTTTTAGCTTGAGTTCCCCGCCCCCCCCACTTTCTTCTCATGTCCTCAAAGTGTATCCACGACAGGGTTTTAAAGGAATATACCAACTTTTTGTGCTCTTTGACACATTTCCCAATGTGTGTTTAAAAAAAAAAAAAAAAAGAAGTTGGTAGCTGTGTTTTTTTTTTTTGTCTGGTATTTTATTTTTAAATCCAAAATACTTCATGCTACATTAGCGTCACTTCAGAAGTACGGACAGTCCGACTGAATACTGAAGACACAGAGGTGCTGCTTGTGCTGAAACGATTAGTCAAAAGATATATATGAGAATGCAAATCATTTGTTGGCTTCGGCTCCTCAGACACGGCTGCTGTTGTGTTTAATGTCACTGTAAACTACCTGACTGACTGGTGGTTGGTCAGAAGAAGCTCTTACAGTATATAACGGTGTTTTATTTCACCTTTTTTTTTTGCTCCAAAAAAAGCAGTTTATGGGGGTGAAATGGACTATAATGAAGTCCTTAACTGCAGCTTTTATTGCACAAGTGATTATTCTGGAGATATTTGGTGTAATGGAGGAGTGCCTTTTTATTCCTGGTGTCTGGCAGTTCACCCGGGGTCACACTGGGCTGTTGTGAATGTGAAAGGTTAGGTGGAGCCGATCAGTGAGGAAGCACCGTCACTGGAGCTGACTCGTGTCCCAGGTTTCTGCTCAGAGGGTGTGTCAATATGTGTGTGTGTGTGTGTGTGTGTGTGTGTGTGTGTGTGTGTCGATGAGTGTTTTTGGAGCAGTCAGAGCGGCTGTTGTTTGAAGGAAAGCTGCAAAAGAAGAAAAGGATGTGTGTTTAGGTGTGGTTGTAGGGTGGGGGCGGGCACTGTCGTGTGTGTGTGTGTGTGTGTGTGTGTGTAAATAAAGGCTCTTTTAGACAATAATAGAATACTGAAAAAGCTGCAGGTCAACTGTACTTTTGGCAACTTCCTCATAAACACTTATCAAAAAATGGAAGGATTACAGTAACTCAGCTCACCCATTTCCCCCCCCACACACACACACACACACACACACACACACACACACACACACTGTGTTGTGTATTTGGGCTGAACTAATGCTACAAAAATAAGAACTTCATACTGCATTCACCGCTGTTTCCAAATCAGAAGATGACAGGTTGAGGCAGTTACTGTATGTAGAGTCTCTCATTGCCAGACCTTCCTCCACAGCACTGAGGAGGAGGGACTGGCTAGTCCAAGAAAAACCTGCTCTGGTTTATTGGCATTTCTTTAAACCAATCACAATCATCAGGTTCGGTGCCACTGCAAAATAACCTCTGGAAGGAACTTGTTTTGGTGGAACATGAGTACGTTCAAAAGTATTTTTAGTCGTGCAACAGAAACCTCAGATTGGACAGATAGTCTAGCTAGCTGTCTGGATTCACCCTGCAGAGATCTGAGGACCAGGTGCCCATAGTCCTCAGAAATTCACCGGAGGTTAGAACACCAACACAGACGACGATTATTACCATTGTGGATTATTTTATCCATTAATTGATTAGTTCTTTGGTCGATAAAACAGTGAAAAAGTTGATGGGTGTTTCCCAAAGCCCAAGGTGACGTCCTCAAATGTCTTTGTTTTTCCCACAACTCAAAGATGTTCACTTTACTGTCACAGAGGAGTATAGAAACAAGAAAAATATTCTCATTTAACATGCTGAATCAAAGAATTTTGACTGCACTCCTCTGTGACATAAAAGCTGCAGGGTGCAGATAACACACGGGTGGATCAGTGAGGCTGCAGCCTCTCCATTCTGAACCACGGCGCTCTGCAGGGCTGTGTATTTTTGGAAACACCACTTCAGAGCCCTGATATCATCCTGCACCTGAGAGAGAGTTCAAATTCAATATAAAAAAAAAAACCCTGATAGAAAAAATAGAACGAGAAGCAAAACCCCGGTTCTCACTTCTCTGACGGAGGCGAATGCAGCCAGCGTACTTTCATGCTGCACACTGTGGTCAGGCTAGGTTGGCTATAGATAGATAGATAGATAGATAGATAGATTAGTGCATTGCCTACACCTTTAACAGCATTGATTTCGTTGTCCTTTTTAAAGTGCGTGTGGTTGATGGTGTGTGTGAACTAATGCGTGCTGTTTAGCCGCCGTTAAAAAAGAAGAAGAAGCAGTCTGACGTTGTTGGTGCTGTTGCAGGGAATTACAAAGCCACACGTACTTCTCTTTAGCGGACATTTAAGAGACATTTGTCATCACAGCTATTGAGAAGAAAAATGATATCCATGCATCAATTTCGTGATCCTGGTCCCTATCTTAAAACAAACTTTAAAAGGGATCTTTACTGATTCTTACACACAGAGGTCAGTCGCAAGGAGCAGATACTACTTAGTCTGTGTCAGAGATTTGTCAAGTCTAACAAAAAGATCATCTTAGTTGCATTATGGGAAATGCAGGACGTTTAATACGTACACGGCCTCTGCTGCTTCGACTTAGACCGTTCCTTACTTAATGTTTTAAATCTCATTAGTGTTTTTGTTCTTTTATAAGGTGTGTGTGTGTGTGTGTGTGTGTGTGTGTGTGTGTGTGTGTGAGAGACGTTGTCTTCAATCTGGTCCTCCTCTGTCAGAGTGGGGCAGACCACCCTGCTGCCACTCACCCAGAGATTACATCCCAGCTCAGATGACCAGATTATGTCCTGATTTGACACATATCTGAGATGAATGGATGCATGTAGGCACGTATGGACGTGGCTGCTGCTTTATTTTGAAGTACACGGTGAACAACTGGGATCAGAGTTATTAAGATCAGACTATGATGGGAGACACCATTTTCCTTTCACCATAAATATCATTAAAAAAATCCCCAGTAGAGGCTTTAATATCCCATTTAGAAATGAATGGGAGGTCAGTGAACACATCTTGCTTTAAGACCGGTCTAATCACTGCACGTACATGTTATGTGCTCACAAACAGAAAAGGAAGTAACACCTCTGATGCTGTGAGACTCTTCACACAGGCTCAGACTAGTTTTAGTCCAAATTAAAAACATGTAACCAGGAAAGAGTTGATTAGCAGAGACCCAAATTCTGCAGATCAGATTTATTTATGTGGCTGTTTCTCCAGTACAGGCCAGGATCCATGAAGCAGACAATGTTGTTCAAATAATATTGTTCTGTAGGATTGGACACCTGCATACATGGCCACACCTAGACAGGTTATACCCCTCTGGGGCGGGTGTGGGAGTGACAGAGGGACATAAAAAGAAAAAAGGAGAGAGCGAGCACAACAAACGGGCCGTGCTAGTCTTGTAGGAAAGAGTGAGCTGTGACGGTGAGGCCTCATGCTACATCTGGGATATGCTTCTACACAGAGCACACATCTGGACCAGAGGTTTAGCCCCGCGTCTACCTGACAGTAGTACAGCTGACCTCTGTGCTCTGAAACCACTAGACCTGCTCAAACCGATACTACTTCACCAGATATTCAAGAATTGCACAATTTTCCTTCTTGTCTGTATTTGTCCTGTTCCTTAAGTATATGATCACAGCAAACGACAGGCCTCTTATGACCCTCAACAGTCACCTTGAAAAATAAATAAATACATCTTAGTGGTTATGCAAACATCTGTTGTTGAATTTTTTTATTAAGGTCACCTCAACTCGCCCCATGTTACCTTGTTTTTGTCACATGCCTCTGCAGTGTTGTATCCCAGAACTTAATATGAAGTCTTGATGAATTAAAGTTACAGGGGGCCGAGTTTAACAGCAAATCTATTTTAAAACATCAGTGTACAAACTCTAAAATCTGCATTACCAGTGTCCCGCTTCTCCGCTACTTGTCCGAGAAGCTGAGTAATATATTTACAAATGATCATTTTGGGGGTGAAGTATTTCTTCAAGCAGCTAATTTGACACTATTAGATATTAGCTTTTTTTTTTAGGTATCAAAACCCTAGCATCAAACGTCTCGTCATATTGATTTAGTTAATTTATCCTTTTGATCAGATCTTGGTTTGGTCTATTTCATGTTTAAAACTAAGGTATCAGTTTATCTGTACCAACACTGGTATTGAGAGGTGTCCATATGTTAGCAGAGTGGTAAATGTGTGTATTGTGCAGGACGTTCAGAAAGCTGCTTCACAATAACAGCCTCGTAATGTTGAAAGGGAACTGAAGTCTATGGGGAATCTGATCACCTGAGGAGGCTTCTGGGAGATGTAGGCATCGGTTAGTGTTTGTTGTGGTGTCGAGACACATGCCCCCCCCATCTATCGCAGTTGCTTTTAAAAGTGTGTGTGTGTGTGTGTTCTCTGATTTCTTTAGCGAGCTCCTGTTGTATTATTTACCAGCTTTCAAACTGGGCCACTGGGCGAGAAGGAGAGGCCTGCACCCATGGGACACCCATACATGCATAAAGCAGCAGACACCATGAATGTGTGTGTGTGCATACAGTTATTCAAACCCACGTACACACACTAGAACAGTTTCTATGAATATACAGACAATACAAGTCTCCACTGATGCCTTTTTTTTTTCCAATTTCATAATCCTAAATGATCCCTGCTAATGCTAACAAACCATGCAAAAAACATAAAATACTTCACTTCCTGAATGCTACAGGATGCCAAAGTAACATCTGGTATCTGGTATTGGTATCATATTAATTTGTAAGTGAGCCAGATGATTGGCTACAATTTAAGATGTTTAAATTCAAGCGTTCTCTCTCTGGGTTTGTGCAGCTGCAGCAGCAACGTTTCTGCGGGGTATCAGTGGAGGCTGAGCTGCTTTCAGGGCACAGAAGAGCAGCATTAAATATTTACTGATGGTGCCTGGCCTTCAGGTCCCTCTGCTCTCATCCATAGCGAGGACGCGCTACTCACCAGATAATCCCACGCAACGCTCTTCCTCTTCCTCTCTGACGCTCCACATTTATTCCTCCAGCTTCTCTGTCTCTGCCAGAGTCGTTAAGGCAACAGGTTCAGACAAAAGATGATAATTGGAGTGTACTTTGCTATTTTTAGGACTGTGTTTAGTTTCTGTGTTGTGAGTGATCTAGCTGTTCAGCTCTGGGCTCTCTCTCTGTAATGTGGGATATGTCTAAGGTCAGGCATCTCCAGGACCAGCCTCGGGTCTGTTCATAACTTCAATCTGTTACGGTTGTCTTTCCTAGTTCAGAGGAGCTCCCTAAGAGACTACAAGCCTGGAGCTTTTACAGAGAGCCCCATTGGATGGATGATGGGGTCTATTTCTTAGAGTCTTACAACACAAATATTAACCCTTTTTTCATTATGAAGCAGATTAAGATGCCCCATGAATACTGCAACAGCATCAAAATGCTGAATGGATATTCAGAAACCGCGGCTTCAAACGGGCCGTCAGAACTTGTGCACCGTTGTGATGTCCCAACTAGGCTACGTGGCGTTGGACGGGGCCGTTACGGGCATTCCCCCGGCTGCAATGACGGCTCACAGATGCCGAGGGCGCACATGTGGAAGACCAGAAAACGCAAACCCAAAGGGACCGCTTCAAACAGAGGGTGAAAACACGGTTATTCAGACAAGACAGATGTTTGTCGTTTGTTTATTTTAAATATTAAATAATAACTTTAAAGCATGTAAACAAGTTCTAGTTGATGCCTAAAAGCATAATATGGGACTTTTAATAATGTATTGGCAAGTGTGAATGTTGTCTCTCTTTGTCGGGTGATGCTTGATTTTTCTTCAAAGAACAAGGAGAGAGAGAGAGAAACATGTTATCTTTCTTCGGGGTGGGGGGGATTATGTATCCTGCAAGTGTAAGAATACATTAGACTTCCATGCAGGCCGGCAGAGAGCTTGAGACAGATGGATGATGAGCTCTTGCTGCAGGTTCACTGCCAGTTTGTGCAGCTGACAGGACAGACGATCAGATCCCACTGCTGCCGTCGGCCTCACGGTCTCGTCCTTGTCCTCGTCTTCTTCTGTTGTGACTTCAGTCTTTCCTGGTGACCGCTTGGTGAATTAATTTAAAAAAAAATTGTATGGCAAAATTGTTTTGTGTGTGTGTGTGTGGGGCGATGGTCTTGATAGAAGAATCTGTACCATGGACAAATGTCATTTCTTCAGACATTCAGTACCCAGAATGGAGAACTACTCTGTTTATTTTTTGATAAATGGGCTCAGCAGTGAAGAATAAAACTCTCCTCAGAGGAGACGACCAGGGTTAGTGCGACTCAGGAGATGCGGTTTAAGAACGACTGCGTTCATCCCCCTGGGAGTCGTAGTTGTGGAAGAAAGAGGAAGGAAGGCTCCGTGGTTTCTGCGGTTTTCTACCCCTACCCAAAATATAAAGTCACCACTCACGAAAACAGATAGATAGACAGACAGATCGTTGTGTCTGCCCCCCCCCCCCCTTAATGGACCAGATGGCTGGCCAAGAAAGTATGGAATGCCTGCACATCAGCCCTACAGTATATTAAATATAAGTATACAGAACAAGGAATAATGTGTCTAAGCTGTCACAGTAAAACTGTTGAATGAATAATGCGCTTGGTGTGCTGAAAACGAGGATATGGTAGAAGCTGCACAACAACCTTTATTAACACTAGTGATTTTAAATACAAGTTTTTATCTGTGTAGAAGATTTTATTGGTATACAAGTGAGATGTTGACTATTTTCACCAAGTCTGCCACGCTACAATTTTGATTTAAAGATCCTGTGATCGATGCGAGACATTATGCCCCTAAAACACAATCACTTACATTTATATCAACTCAGAAAAAAAAACTAAAATAGGATTTGACATTTTAGCTCTTCCAGACACGGAATAAATACAAAGTGGGGAATTTACAATAAAGTCGCATCTTAAAGAGATTTATCACTATTTTCACTTAGCATCAATGATGTTGTTTATATCAATCAAGACAGATGTATTGTTACGGCCTTATTTAACACTGGTTTGGGCTTTAACCATGTTTGGGAGGTCCTTTTCTACGCTTAAAGTCTTTGAGCTGGCTTTATATTTAAAGGTCTGAGTTGACGTTTGTGTAGCAGGAAGTCCTCCAGGTCCCGGCTCTGCTGCTGGTCTTAATGTGGGTCAGGGAAGCCCTCGCTGCCATCAGCCACGAGTCTACTATCCTGTCTGATCCAATCAAAGCTAGCCTGCAGGAGATTATTTAGCTACCGTTCCCGCAGTTAACAAAGACTCCTCTGTTGGCTCTCTTCTGACTCCCAGCTCTGTAGGGAGTGCGTGCGTGCGTGCGTGCGTGCGTGCGTGCGTGTGTGTGTGTGTGTGTGTGGAGTTAACACAGACCCTGGTACCCTGCAGTCACTCTAGAGCTACAGAGACATGTTTGGCGCTCTGGTTTTGACACCACTGCTGTGGAGACACGACGGCTCGCCGCTGCAGCGTGAGAATGGCGTCGCAGTGTTTCCCTGCCGAGCTCGTCGCCGCGGTACGAGATGGTGCTTCGAGTGTTTATGCTAACACGCGCGCTTAACACCTTCCTGGGATTCATGGGTTATTTTTGCCTTCACGCACACACTGACACCAACGGCGCTGCTGCCTGGTTTCCAGCTGTGCTTTGTTGTGATTAAAAACTCTTTGCTTCACTTGAAAGGAGCCTCTTAACTTGACACATTTATATCCAGGCTGTAGTGAGTGAAATCTATCTTAGAGGAGGAGGAGGATGGAGAGAGAGAGAGAGAGAGAGAGAGACAAGAGAGAGGTAATGGTAAGCAGCAATACTCTGATGGATAAAAGGTTCGAGAATTTTGCAAAAGTGTGAATAATAAACGGCTCAAAAGATGAACTGGTTCGTTCTCGGGACACCAGGTGCTGAGATGCATTTCAAACCTTCTAAAAATAAGATGCTGTAGTCTCAGGTTGCTTAGCAACAGCCCTCGAAGCAGGGTTGTGGACCTAATATGGCTTCTGTGGTATCCTGCATGACTAAAAACTCAGTATGACATACATACATACATTATTACAATAATAGAAGGGGGGGGGGGGGCGTAGATCTGTGAAATACTCAGCTGAACCTTGTAGAAAGCTAAATGTGTTGATTTCACCCGAGAAGTCTTCTGTTCTTGTAAGAGAAATGTCAGTAGCTGTAGAGGAAATAGTCTCGGAGAGAACCGAGGTGTGACGATCAAAAGGAAGTTCCACGAGTCGGTATCTGCCTCCTCTCGTGTTAAAACACCTCTTACATTCATAACCATTCTTACTTACGTCCATCAAAGCTCTCATTTGGAGCAAACAAGGGGGGAAGGGAATTAGTACAGTATTGCAAATATTTTTGATGTATTGATACACAAACACTAAGTACATATTGCACATTGACAACTTTTTGGTACTAGAATAATTAAATCAATTGCTTGTTCTTTTTAAAAATTAAAGTGAGATGAACAACAAGATTTCCTTTGATGTTGACAGTTTTATAAACTAAATTTAACTAAACTAATTTGCAATAAATGGCAATAATATCGCATTGTGACAAAAGTATGGTGATGATATTGCATCATGGTGA
>NC_048409.1:27874205-27876295 GCF_013103735.1 Etheostoma cragini
CCCCCCCCCCCCCCCCCACAGACCCAACCAGCCATGACTGAGCCCTGCACCCGGAGGGGTGTGTGTGTGTGTGTGTGTGAGTGTGTGTCTGTGTGAGTCTATCTAGGGCACGAGGATCACTGCATTAAACCAACTTAAGGTTTTAGGTTAGTGTGTTGATTGATGTGTAAATGTGTGTTTAGGCCCGGTGGATCTCACAATCCCAATCTCATTGCCAGACCTTCCTCCACTGCACTCTGGCTAGTCACACAGCATTCTGGGATGGGAGGTAGACATGGTCTGGTTTATTGTCATTTCTTTTAACCAATCACAATTGTCTTGGGCGGCGCTGAGACCCAGACGGAGCCCCGGAGCTGCTGCATAACAGCCTCTGGAAGGAAGTTGTTTCGGTGGAACGTGTGTATGTTTGGAGGTTGTTTTAGTCGTTCAACAGAAAACTCAGATTGGACAGATAGTCTAGCTAGCTGTCTGGATTTACCCTGCAGAGACCTGAGGACCAGGTAGCCATAGTCCTCAGAAATCAACCAGAGTTTAAAGTTTCAGCACAAAGAATGTGGAAGGTAACCAACATCCGGCCGAAAAGGATGACATCCGGTGGATTTCTGGAGCAATTCCTCAAGTGGGACGTTGATTATAAGCAATCACCATGAAACCTTTGGTCTTGCAAGCTGTACATCGAGGATAAAGAAGGAAATCCTTCTCCTATTAGGAACAGAGAGACTCGTCTTGTCACCGTTTTCAGACCGACTGGTTGGACAAAACCAGCGTTCTTGAGATGTGATCTTGGGCTCTGCAGAACTGATGCGCTGGGCATTTGTCACCATTTGACATTTTATAGACTAAACAGTTAGCGCGGTCCAACTCAAACACGCCAGTTTCCTCCTTTTGAAACAGGTTGTTCCAAAAAAGATATCTGCCGGGCGATCTCTGGCCGCCACTCTGAACTCTCCTGTCTGATGTGACACTCTCAGCGGCTCATTAATGGCCATCTGCATGCCGATTTGCCTTGGCATGCGCTTGGTGGTGTGTATGTGTCACACAGGCGTGGGCCAGTGAGTCATGAAGCCATAAAGGGCACAGCGAACTCTGGAATGTGTGACAGAGCTGGACCGAGGGGGCGGTGGTTTTGGCTAGACGTGTGTGTGTGTGTGTGTGTGTGTGTGTGTTACAGGTCATCAACAAGCGGAAACTCAGAGGAACAAACAATGGGCCTCTCCTTGCACCGAGTCCCCCCCCTCTCAGCTCTTTTATGAGGTCTCTTTTCTCCTCTCCTAATGACTTGCAGCACCAGGAAGTCCTTCAAAAATCTGGAAACAGTTTGCATGACTTTATCTCAGATGAGGGATTTGAGGTCTGATTTTTTTTTTTTTTTTACCGGCCTATGACTATGGTATATTTTGCCATTTCCTTTTTTGGTTAACGACCCACAAGAAGTTCCCATTTTCAAATTTCTGCAATTCAGTTCATTTCAGGGCGGGACGGTGCAAATTGAATAAAACCCGTGACTTTACATGGGTTAAAATGAGCTAAAAGGCTATTTGTGTTACCATCTGTAGTCCCGTGGCCTCGTTGTTAAAAAATGCTTTTGCAGTAGCAGAATATCTTGCATTTGGAGACTGTATTCCTTACTTTCTACATGTCCATATTTTGAACACATGGCATGCGTTAATAGAACAATGTGCATCCTGTCTACCAAAAATAACACAGTCGGGATTCCATGAGCCTCATAATCCTCAAGATAGTAACCGCGATTTCACCAGACACAAATTTAATATCTCTTTTTTAGAATGAATTTCCAGATCAGCATCCAGCTTTGTTTCTTCGTCGAGTCAGCCCCATGCAGCGCAGAAAGAGGTTTCATTTCCTGAAAACTGCAGAAAGTCACACATTTAAGGAGCCAAAGGGAGTGCAGGCGCTCCCTTTGACACAGTGTGTGACCGGGGTCTCCGGTACAGTTGCAGGACGTTTGGAGGTGTTGAAGCTCTCTTTCTTTTATTTTCACCTCTTCACTTCACATAACCTGTCTTGTCACTTCCTGTGTCTCTGCTCATCTGTCTCTGTCATCGGGTTTCTCACCCCCCCCCCCCCCG
>NC_048409.1:27876395-27886452 GCF_013103735.1 Etheostoma cragini
TCTCTCTCTCTCTCTCTCTCTCTCTCTCTCTCTCTCTCTCTCTCTCTCTCTCTCTCTCTCTCTCTCTCTCTCTCGCTGAGGTGGTTATTCATTGTCTAAGATTGTCTTGTATGAGATCAGCAGCAACATGAGCAGCGCAAACTTCTGTTTTAGATGGAATGACGATTTGTAGCTGTGGAAATGTCATACTTCTCATACCACACATGCACGCACACACACAACCACGCACACACACACAGATTACACTCCTAAAACAAGCAGACCTGCTTTATTTATTCACACTCTCTGACACACTATGCAGTGTTTGTGTGTGTTTCTCCTTTCCTTTCTCCTCCCTCTTAATTCCTCTCCTTCTTTTCCTCAGTTTGTCAGTACAGAAGTCAGCTTGCACTGGTTTTATAACTTGATTGTCGTGTGTGTGTGTGTGTGTTAGTTGCTGACAGAGAGGTAGATGAAGTGATGCTGCCAGCTGAGCACATTTTTCTGTCTCTGGTGTGTAGTTTTTTTTTTTTTTTTTTCCCACCTTAATGATTAAAATAACCCAGCAACGAGTAACTGTCTTAGTTGCTGTTTAGCGAGTTTAACACTTAATCATTCTAACTAAAGTGGCGTTTACTCGCACAAAGGCAGACACGTTCACACGCTACAGCCAGACAGTCAGTCACAGCGTTAATTTGTTAATGCAATTTAAAAAAAAGACAAAAAAGGTTTCATTTCCCTGCAAAACAGCATGAAGATGAATAGAATATAAGGTTCAGTTCTCCAACTCACGCAATGACAACAATTACTTCTCTCTTCTGACCAATGACTTCCTCTTCCTCATGGTTACACATGGACTGTGAGAAACTCTTCTCACAAAGACAAACGTTTACCCGTCATTGGTTGCCTTGACCGGCCTAAAGTCATTTTTATAACACGCTTTATGAAATGACCATGAAACCATTAGTTGTATGATAAATGCACATTGGCAATATTACAAAGAAAATGGTACAAATTGATGTCTGAAAGGTTATAGTCCTCATGATAAAGGGTTGGGAAAAATGTTAAAATTTTCCAACCTGGTGTTCCCTCTAAATTAGTTTTTATGATAAATGAATGTGTTGGTGTTTTTCTGATGCTCTAATCCAGACTCACTTGACGTGGAACCCCGTTGATATCCAAGTCTTTGATAATGTTAAAAAGTAGCAGTGTTTAACCTTCTTATTAGGTCTGCAGCCTGGCAAACGCTAGGCTGGTTGGTTTGTATACAGCAACCATGGCAACGCACCGAGCTGACCTGCAGTAACACCCCCCCCTCGCCCCCATTGAGGCACGCATATACCAAATGCGACATGTACATGTCCAATGAACGCCTCGTCAGACTCATCTCGTGAAATGGCGTATGTATGACACATTGATTCGTATGCCATGATTGCGTGTTATCAAGACGCATACTGGCTTTTTAGCGTGTTAATCAACACGTTTGGCCTCCAGTGACTTGATTACATTATGATTGCGTGTGAATGTAGGCCGTAGCGACTAGTATGAAAGGGCAAAAACCCGCGTAGGGATGTTGGTCGGGGTGGTGGGTAAAACACAGGACTGTGACCCAGGAGGGCGGGGATCGTGTCACGTTTATTTTAAGCCAACTCCGTTCTTCTTTTCCTAAACCCAACTGTCCTTTTCTTCTTTTACTAAATAATAACACGTTGTTCTCCCGATACCAGGGGAAACTACACTTTACACTGTTGTTATTACACACACATGCTCAGGACCTATACATGCACTAATGGAGAGATGTCAGAGAGGAGGGGGGGGCTGCCCCGAGCAGTTGGGAGTTCGGTGCCTTGCTCAAGAGCACCTTGGCAGTGCCCAGGAGGTGAACCAGCAACCCTCCGGTTCCCAAGCCGAACACACCAAATGGCGTCTATGTTTCCGCCCGTGGATAGCTCAAAACGCGTACAGATAACACGCCACTTGGCTTCCAAAAGTCGGTGTGTATGTTAACTCAAAGTCATGATGCCATGTTGGCCTCTAAAACCCCAAAAACATGCCTGTAACAAATTGGGAATATTGTCATATTTGGAATAGCCGTGGGATAATAGTGTGCCTGTAAACACACTGATGGCAGGTGCCTCTTCTATCAGTCTGTGTTTCTCAGCTCTAGTGTCCTCACTGTGCACAATAAGATGTTCTCTGTAACAAAGGCAGCACATAAACAGTAATTTCCACACTCAGAGGTGTCCCAGCGCTCCGTTTTGTGTCATGCTTACCAGTTTCACCGGCTGCCAGTTCATGCATTGCACGCTAATTGCTAACATATATTTTTCTGTTGAGTCGAGGAGGACAAGCACTCACATTTCACTTGTTTATGTAGCTCACATCACAATTATAAAAACATAGGCTTGTACGTTTCGACACAGTCTTTAGCCGGGCGTTTGATGTACACAGATTTAATTTAGTGAGACACACACTCAGTTGGTGCAGAAGTATTTTGAACAATGTGATTGGTCCCTGGATGGGACAGGGTAAGAGATGTGATTGGTTTCCTAAATAATTGGGTCCAACCCCCAGCTGTGTATTCACTCTGCCCATATGTGTTACAACAAATTAAATCTGCACACTTAAAACGTTCTGAAGGTGATATAGGAGTCAAACTGAAGTACATTTAACTTTGCTGAAGCGCTACCTCCTTTTGTCCAACATAGATAGATATGTATGTGTATATATACGTGTGTGTGTGTGTGTGTGTGTGTGTGTGTATGTGTATGTGTGTATATAGAGAGAGAGATATATACAATATATGTGTGTGTGTTGTTGTGGTAATTTCCATATTCTGTACTTAAAGAAACCTGTTTACGTGTTTGTCTCACGCTGGAAAACCCATAAATGCTGAAAATGCCAACAGCAGAGCCTCATTGGCATCAAGATAACAAAACGCTTGTCAACAAATCCCGGTCTGGTGGAGCGAGTCCGTTTCCTCCTGCCTGATCTGATCATCAACAGAACCGCAGAGCGGCCGTGGAGCTCTGGAAAGATTCGGCCAGCGGTTTTAATAAAAGACAGCAAACAGCTGACGCTTCGCCCTGCCAACTGCTATCGGGGCTGCCAAATTACACACTACACACACACACACACACACACACACACAGAAGTGGCTGTTGTAGTAGTAATAATAATGACCTCAGCTTATTCAGTGATTGGAGAGCTTTGGTTTAGTTAAGAAAGATCAGGCTGAGGAAAGAAGGAGAACAGCGTTGTGGCTACCGGTGGTTCTGGCTGCCCAGACCAGCTCCTGCAGAGCAGCCGGGAAAACTAAAAAATCCACGTTTACGTCACAACAAGTCAACGTGAATTCTGTCAAGGTCGGAGGAAACATTAGCGTTGAACAGTCCCGGGTCTCTCTGTTGACTTGTGATAACTGAACTTGATTTGCTGCCAAGCTGAGGCCTGAATAGTGTGAATAGTGCAAAGTCAAAGTGCAACACCTCTGCAGCAGCAACACCTTTTGGTAATGATCTCAGATTCTGCTCTTTATGACACCTATCCAGAGCAAATTGCATTCATATCTAACAGTAGAGCCTGAACGATGTATCGGCGGGCCGATATTAGTGACAGATATTAGGCATTTCCCGATCTCAATATAGATATATAGATAGATAGATAGATACCGTCCGTTTTTATTTTTTAAATATTCATTATATGTCATTTATATATTGAGCGATAGATGGATATATATGACAAACATAGATATATATGACATGCATTTATGACACATGATTTTGATAAATGACTATTTAAAAAATAAAAACGGACGGTCAACCATGTTATGAGCGTTGCCGTTGCATAGTCTGTCCACCAGAGGGCGCTCTAAAACATCCCTGTTGGACAGTTTTTTGTTTGTTTTTTTTGTACAAAGGACTTTGAGTTTCATGTCTTAAGTTTGTATTTTCATACATTTATAAGAACTTTAATATTTTTTGATGTTCCTCTGTTCTGTTGTGACAATAACATTTTTTTTTATCATATTATTCTAGTGAGAAGGCATAAATAACTACAAGTAACTAATGTTAGGGAAATCTGTTTTCTAACGCGTTTCAGCATATTAGATTTTTAAACCAAATATTCGTATCGATATCTGCCTTAAAAACCTTTTATCAGTCGGGCTCTATCTAACATCAATCATTTTCTCCTCAAGGCCTGTGGTTGTACACAAGGTGAAGTGATGTTAGATTCACTGAACTCAGACATTAACTAGTTATATAATTTCTTTTGCTCCTTATCTGTTTTTTTGATCATGTCCCGCTCCATTGTGTGGATTTGTATGGCAGTTTCCAGGTGTTCTCCATGACCCTGGTTTGCTCTCCAGGCCTGGCCTGGGACTGGATGGCCATAAGGTGTCTGCAGCCACAGAGCAGGGATAAGAAACACACTCTGTTGACTGTGTTACATTTGGCAAAGCTCTCACATTCCTGAAGTACAAAATTTGGGTCAGTAGAGTTGAAGGCAAGGCAGCTTTATTTGTGGAGCACATTTCAGCAACAGGGCAATTCAAAGTGCACAATTACACAAAATCCGCTAAACAACAACAAAAAATGAAAAACCGATAAAACACAAGTATTAACAATAAAAAACATTAAGACAGATAAAACCCTAACCCACTTGAGACTACCTTTACACTAATTAGTCCATGACAGTGCTACCTTTCGTGATCATCCTCAGTGTCTCTACCCTTCACAACTCTATTTTTTAGAGACGTTACCTTTCGTCTCATCGGACTCTTGTTCACACTAATTAAGCCAATCTAGTGCTGCCTTTCGTGTCTACTTGACGACCGTCTTGGCGCGATTTTCATATCTACACATTCACACTTTTTCTTTAAAGTGTTACCTTTCGAGTCTCTCTTTCTCTGTATTACACCACCTTTTATACTTATTCCTTTTCCTCAACAAAATTCATCATAAGAAATTAAACATTAAAAACCGATAAAACACACGAATAGACCGTTAACAATAAAACATTAAGACACATAAAACACAAGAATAAAAGTTGCAGTGCAGCATAAGAAATTAAACAAGGCATCCATTGTAGTGTGAGTTAGTATTTTCTCAAGACACGTGGAACCGTTCCAAATGAACATGTTGGTTGTGAAGTGGCGCCCCTGTTGACTCGTTCAATGGGCAGCGGGAAGGTCCTCAACTGTAAAATGATGTAATTGCACTACTTGCGCTAGTTATTTTCAACGCACAAATATTCTGCCGTTTTGTGTACCGGAGGAGTGGCTTCCAGTGGTGAGGAGTCTCCTGGATTTATTTAGGTCTGTGATAACGTCTCGGGCGCTTTCAGGCGTTAAGAAATTTGATTATTTTACTTGTAACGTTCCACGTTAATGAGATAGTCTGGAATAAAGCGACTAATACATCCTGGAAAGTGCCCAGTGTTTTATTTTATTCATTTACATTTTGATTCATCTACAGTGTGAGTGATGGTGCGTTATCACACTCACGTGGGTTGTCTCCTTTTGTAGTTTGGTACATTTGGGCAGGTGAGTGCCTTCATCAAGCAATATGAACGTATGTATCTTTTTGACATTTTGTAGACACACGATTTAATCTGTTAGCAAAAAAGTAACGGATGAATCAATAAGAACACGTCCAAACGTGCTGCTGAAGAAACGCATTACATAACATACAGATTACCCTAATATTAGTAAGTTGCAGTTATTTGACTCCTCACTAAAATAATACAATAATTTGTTTTATTGTCACAACAGAACATCAAAATGTATTAAGTCTGATAAATAAAATGAATTAAATACAAACTTAAGATGTGAAACTTGAAGGCCTTTTTAACATAAACACAAAAAAAAAATCAATGTTGCAGCGACGTTTCTAGAGCGCCCTCTGGTGGACAGACTGTGCAACACCAACTCGTAACATGGTTGACCGTCCGTTTTTGTTTTTGAAATATTCATTTTTCATTATAAATGGTTCTGACGAATATATCATTTCCCAATATTGTTTTTAAAGAGAGCCATTATAAATTCTGACACGGATATATCGGGAAATGCCTAATATCGGCCGATAATATCGGCTCTCGTGAAAACCCTGGACGTATCGGTCTGTGCTGAACCAGATGATGACAGTTGAACCAGTCCCCTCTCACCTCTATAAACCTTCTGCAGTTAGAAGCAGCTTCCTTCCCCCTGACCTCACTTTACTTTCTACATGAGTCACCTCAGTTTTTTTTTTTTTTAAATCATCACAGCGTAGCAGTCCTTCACAAACTCCCCGTGCACTTTCCTCCTCGAGTCATTGTCAGCGCGATGCGTCATTGGACGCCATAAATCTACAGATGGCTCCTTCCACAAGTTTCCCCGTGGCTTAATGTTTTACATCTTGTACAGTTGGATTCATTCACGGCATTCCTGGGGAATTAACGTGGACATCCTCTCCACCCCCGCTGCTTCCTGTGCTGTGCCTCTAAAGACAGGAAGTGGATTAGTTGGCTGCTGATTGGCTGAGGAGAGAAAGAAGCGATGGTGTGATATGAGAGAAAAACAGTCGCACACACACAAGCGGAGGTAAACACTGATGCAGAGTAATGCTGACTCCCTCTTTATGTCGTCTCTCACCCGTCTCAGCTCCTTGGTCCTGAAGTTAGCCATCTTTTTACTTTCAGCTGCAGTAAAACTTTGTCTCACATGCAACTCTGAAGACAGAAGGAAGATTTATGGTTGGAAAGAAGTCTAAAACAAAAATAAATGTCAGGTTTAATCCCTTTAAATATGCAAAGAAAAAACACACATCTTAGAATTGGTAATAAATCAAATTGGATGGTACCAGTCGAGTGCAGACCTGCATTATATATTTGATAGTATAGCTGAGGTCTTCACTGTAGATAGAGGTTATGCAGTTTCAATATACTTTAATTATTCCTCCATTAATAAACAACAACCAAAGTTAAGGTTCAGCCGAAGCATCTTTTGTTATTGTTTAGTAAGAGTGTGATACACAAACAGCAGGACTGTGTGGCTGTGATTTAATCAGATTTGATTCACAGCGGCCTGGGAACTTAAAGGTCCCATGGCATGAAAATGTCACTTTGAGGTTTTTTAACATAAATAGGAGTCCCCCTATTCATGAAGGAATAATAGGTCTTTAGTGCCTTTTTTAAATACCAGGATTCCTTTAACATTTGAAACCGGTTTTAAGCGGTTTCCTGCACAGCCAACACTGTAAAAGCACAGATATAAATGTGTGATAATGACTTTTCACCAGATGTCACAAATTCTTTCCATTCTGGGCTTCCAGCGGTCTGATTTGTTTATGTGATCTACTCGCAGAACCCACTTCCACGTCCTTCAGGACTGGTTCGGAGGCGTGCCGTCTTTCCACAAACTTGCTGGAGCAGAGATTTTGTGCAGAAGGACACATTTCATGTTGTGAAGTTTCTGGAGTACACAAGCGGTAACATCAATCATGTGTGGAAAGTTTGAGAGAAGGAGCTGAGGACGAGGGTGGAAAGGGGAAGGAGACAGAAGGAGAGAGAGTGAAGATGTTCTAGGAAGGGAGTCCGAGGGAGGAAGAACATAGCTGGCATTCCTGATCTCTCCGTCATGTTCAGCAGGGATGACATTCGTTTGTCTATTGCCTCTCTGCCACCCCCCCCCCCCACCACCACCACCACCACAAAAAGCTAATTTTAAGAGAAATGTGAGTTAAGTGAGTTAAAACTGAGCGATTTGATTTGTCTGTGGCAGCTTGGCAACAGTAGATAAATGAGCCAGAAGGGGGGGGGCGGGGGAATCATTCACATCTGGAAAGTAATAATCCATGACATTTGCATACAAATAAATCAGTTTTGCTTCTCTGTATACTCAAAACAATGGTGTTTTTGTGTGTATTTGGTTCTGAAAACCTTTCTATATTTGCTGTTCTTAAAAGCTTTAGTGTGTACTTTGTTATATTAATGAACGTCTGTCATAATAAAGCCGAATGAGTTGATATCGGCTCGACACAATGCTCTCTGTATTTCTCAGTATGGCTGTGTTCAGAAGATCGATGTCGTCCGGGAACATGGTGGTGGTGCGCGATCACGGAAGGCTTGTATCATGTGGATGCGCCGACAGTTTTGTTGTCATTACTTAGAATTCCTCATGGGGGCGACAAAAACTACGCACTATAACTCTTTTCTTCCCTTGTCTTTGCTCGTGTAATTCTACTCCTCCCTCCCTCCCTCTCTCCCCTCAATGAGGAGAAAAGCCTGTTCTGGCTACAAGATCAAAGACTTAAACCACCTCATAGTGTCCCCCCCGCCCCTCCGGTTACCTCTCTTGCCCTTCATTTAATCCCATGAAGAGTCGTTAATTCACTTGACCCCTCAAAAACCCATCAGCCTCCTCCTGCACATGCTGTTACCAAAGCATTAACGAGGGCGACACAAACTCATTCATCCAAATCAGACCGAACATGATTCATACACACACACACACACACTTCTTAGAAGTCTCGGATCGCTGCACAGTGACATGGTCCGTATATACACCATTGTTAAAATGTTTCAGGCTTTAGGTTGTCATGTTTGATTGAAGACGTTGAATTGTCACGTTAAACACTGATGCCATCATTGAACACTCGTCTCCACCTTGTCACCTGATTGCTTCACAGCAAGTTACACCTATTTACTTTTTTTTTTTTTTTTAGGATGGGTGGTTTCTTATAGTGCCCATATTAGGAGAAGAAAAACCCTTTTTCTGGGATTTGGAGTTTTATTTTGTGTCTCTGGTGATTCTACATGCATACAAACTTGGAAAAAAAACTATCCATAGTGTCTTGAGTGAGATACGGTTTCTGATGTCCTCTGCCTTCATTCTCCGGGTGAGCTGTTAGAAACCTCCACGGCTTTCTACGTCACTAGCCGAGACAAGGTGGCTAACCGTAGCACATGCTAGCGCTATTATGCTAGCTCGTTCTCAATGGCCAACACTTACTTACTACTTCCTTGTCTCTGTTCTGCAGGTACTCCACAAGTCTACCAGCTAATCCTCCCCTGTACTGACCAAAGTTGCAGAGAGTTATCTAGCTGATGCGATCTTACCGAGCTACTGAGCATGTGTGACTCCCAACAAAGATAGTATAGAAGTTAGTATGTCTCACTCTGTAGCTAAAAACAGAGACCTAAACACACAGGATGAAAAGCATAACACAGGCGCTTTAAATTAGGTCTTTAAGAGCCAGAGTGATCACACATACTTTGGAGGATTAATATTTTTAAGCTCCGGGTGATTTCTCGTGCCCAAGGTCCTGTCTGGGAGTAGAGAAGCTGGATTGGTGTAACAACCAGTTCTCCCAAAAGACAAATCGTTAAGAAATGAGTCCAACATAACAAATCCAGGACCTTATTTCTAAAGAGACTTGCTGAGGAAAGATTCCCCTCCAAAACCTTGGCATGTAAGTCAAGGGTAAAGCAGTCTCAGAAGAATTTCAAACTCCAGTCGTGGTTAAATGTGTCGGCCGAAATGTAACATTGACTGCAAATGTAAATGCGGTGAACTGTGAACATGGGGCTTTTGTTGTGGCCAGTTTCAACACACAGTTATGTAACACTGGAGCAACATGCCTCTGTTTCCCCAGCAGCCTTTACTGGCACACAGCTGGACCACATGGCCCCATGGGTAATGTGGAAATTTGCAGGTTAGACAACGTGGATACAGGAGTGGTGGTGTTTCCTGGCAACGAGCCAGAGCATGAACACAACAGACACATTTTTTTAATAATCTAAAAGTTAGAGCATCCTATGTGACAATATCAGGCTGTTATTCTAAATATCAAATGTGATGAATTAACCTTAGAGATGTTTTTCTCAAAGGTTATCATTGTTCATGAGTAAAAACTCAAAAATTACTAAAACATTTGAAGAATGTGTTTGTATCCCCATAGCCAGTTTATAAAAATACTTTCCTGCTCTTTTGTAGGATGTCCTTCCTGATGCTGAAATAGGAAACGCACACACACACACACACACACACTACACACACTACACACACACACTACACACACACACACACACACACACA
>NC_048409.1:27886552-27904672 GCF_013103735.1 Etheostoma cragini
CCTGGCTTCCCCCCCCCCCCTGCATTTCCTCTCTCTTCCTGCCCTCCTGTCCTTAATCCTCCCTTTCCTTTGTTTCTGTTAGCCGGGTATCCTCCAGAGAGCAGTGTGTCTGACTGGACGCAGTCGATGAAGCTTGTTGAATACCGGTTCTGCATTAAGCTGTTGACTTACATAATGGCATATGTGGTGGATATTAGGCGCTCTGTCTGTGTCTGTGTGTGTGTGTGTGTGTGTGTGTGTGTGTGTGTGTGTGTGTGTGCAGACTTGAAAGCAAGATGACACCATAACAACCTCCTCTGCAGCAGCAGAGCGCTGCTTCGTCTTTCTTCTCCTCTTCCTGATCTTTTCTTTTTCCTCTTCCCTACTTCCCTGTCACGAGTAGCAGTACTCTAATGACCACCAGTATTTTTAGGGACATCGTCTCTCTGCAGATCCGCTCGGCTGTGACACCGCATAAAAGTTCAAATCTTTATCATCTCACAGTTTGAGATGCTGCGAAGTGTGCATGCATGTGTCTGGCTGTTTGGACATCACTTCTTTCTCAACAGCTTTTGACCTCTTTAGCTGATAGGAGTTTCCTCTTTCTCAGTCCCTCGGTTGTCACACACACACACACACACACACACACACACACACATGCCCCGATGCACCGTGAGTCCTCCCCGGTACAGCCGTGGCCCCTGAGGGACGGTGTCGTATTCCTGCTCTGTGTGACTGTAGCGCGGTGCAGCAGCTCTACAGTAGCAGGCTGCAGATCCAGTTACACCACTGCTGTGTGAACGGGGCTGACTGGAATCTAGAGTGCAGCTATGTCTCTTTCTTCTTCTGTGTGCATTTTAACTGCGGCTGCAGGTCTATGTTCCAGCTCAGCATCGTTGTAAAAAGAAGTTGTCATGATGGAGTTTGAGGAATCTGGGTTTTGGAGATGGCGTTTGGCTTGTGTTTTGCTCGACTTTATAGAGTACAGTTGGGACTTTTAAATGGAGAATTAGAGAGAAATGTTAGTTAGTTTTTGTTCATTTACAGCAGTGTAAAAGTCCTTTAAGGGTCTTTAGGTTGTCTAAAATGGTTCAGTCTCATGGTTTGCTATCCTGTGTTTTTATGTGTGGGGAAAGTTTATTTAAACTGGGTCTGTCTGGTTCTGTGTGTAAAGATCCAGAGACCAACCTGTCTCCTGGAGCGTTAGAAGCGAAAGAGTGTGTGACAATGGTTAGCGGGGCTGCTGCGTCGCATGCCACAGCCCTGTTTTAATTGCCCTGCCTCTAAGAATAGGAGGCCTTGTGTCAGGCCAGACCAGACTAGTCGTTGGGCTTTATTCACAGGGCCAGGCCAGCATGGTTTGGCCCTGCTTAGTCTGGTTCAACCAGTCCAGTCTAGCATGGCTCTGTCCAAGTTCCTTGAGGTTCTAGCTCCCGCCAGCAGGTCCCCATATAACTCCTTTAACTAGCAGCACAAATCTGCTTTATGGTGCCAACAACCTTCCATCTGCCGCCCTTTTTACATTTGCTTTTTCATCCTCTGACGTTGTGTCGTGCCGCGGCCGAGCCCAATCTGACGAAGTTGGCGGTTATTCCGTGCCGGTGGAGCAACAGTGATTTCAGTGCCTTGCTCAAGGGCATGTTAACAGCTGTTGCTCCTGAGCCATGTCCTAACCGCCCCACGTCACTTGGCTCTTCCTCTTTTGTGTTTCCTCTTCTCAACACTTTTATCACAGTTATTGAAGCCTTACTCAGAAATGAAGATTTGCAGCAGAAGCCCAGTACGGAGGACTGCTGCTGCTGCCTAATTATTCCTAACCGCACTCTCAAAAGGTGCAAGTATCGTTCTGCGAAATGTTCACAGAAAGTGACAAAAGACTTCCTTGTTTCAGCAGCTTCATCACAGAATCTGTGAGATATCAAAGTGTGTGTGTGTGTGTGTGTGTGTGTGTCACAAAATAATATAGACAAAATAACGTTCAAAACTAAATAACGGTTTAAAATGTCTTAGTATTTTTTCTCTCTAAAATCAACCTTTTATTGAAATTTGGGTTTTGCAGCAACACTAAGACAGAAATAAAGATAAATAGACATAGTAAAAAAACTAGTTAGAAGAACAAGTGGTACACAAAACTAAAAGGATAGAAAAGTATACAAAGCATAAAGAGACAAGAATTGCAAGGTAAAGTAAGGCAGCTCCTGTCTAAAGTGTACGTCAGATAATGTTGATAGGAATGACGAGCAGCTACAGAAACAAGACTGTCAGTGTGTAGAGTTGCTTAAAGAGGGAGCTCATTAGTGTTAGCAGGGAAAAGGGTGTGTCATGCAGAAAACACACACACACACACACACACACACACAGTCACACTGCTGACGTCGTGTCGTGCAAAGAATGCGAGGCACTTGAGCAATAACATTGTGTTGGCTCATTCTTCCCAGGTGTAGCAAGGCACACCCTTCTCTCTCTCTCGCTCGCTCGCTCGCTCGCTCGTATACATACAATTAAGTTGTCTATGTAGTCGGAAAATTGCACATGCATTGACAAACTGGGTGTGGGAATAATGATTGGTGTGTGTGCATGCTGAAAAACAGTTAAAGTGAGTTATACAGAGAGATGGAGGTGTGTGTTTCAATGTCGATTCTTGTGTCTCTTAAACACATTTCTGTCCAAGGAGTGGTGTGTGTTTGTGTTTGTGTGTGTGTGTGTGTGTGTGTGTGTGTGTGTGTGTGTGTAAGACGGATGCTTTCCATCTTTACACCCTTTTCTGCCCTCAGTCTATATGTGTTGTTCAGTCTGTGTGTTGTCATTAGGCCGGCATGATTAATCGTTATAAAATTGGGATGCATCACAAACGCTGCTACTCTCTTCTGTGAGTTTTAAACATGGACTGTATAAAATAGGTTTTAAAGCTCTCCCTTCTCTTCATTGACGCCTCTATGGTTACAGGCTTGTGCTGATGCTCAGTGTGCTTTACGTGCCAAGAATAATAATCAGTTTGGTACTGCCAATTAGTTTTGTTGTGTCCTGGTTCATGTTTGCAATAAACATTACACTTAGTGAAGAAGAAAAATCAGAGAATTGTGAAATCAATTCTAAGCTAAACAGTCGTGATTCATATTTTAATAATCGTGCAGGCCTAGTCCTCATTGTGGCCTCACATGCATGTTTTTATTGTGTCTTCTTGAGTTTTTTGTGTGTTCGTGTGTGTGTAACTGCTTGCATTTGACATTGGCAAAGTTTCTCTCTTTGAACAAATGATCTGAACACTGACCTTTGACCCTGGAGGCTCCGTTAAAGATTGTGTGTGTGTGTGGTTGAGAAACAGCTGACCCCAATAGACCCTGTTAGGCTCCCTGTGTTCTCCACACCGTAAAGCAGCAAGGAGACAGTTGTATATCTGCCATGGATGGAGACATGTTGGACAACTTAACCACTTCCAGACACACTCCCACTCTCTCCAGAACACAAACAACCCAGATGTCTGAACCCTGACGTGTTTCTAAACACCACGTATTTTGAAAAATAATGCTACTTGCATGAAGATTTGGATTTACATTTGATAGGTAATGATAGCTGAAGACAGAAAAGGATGTTACTTTGCATGGATAATACATCCTAGAGCCCTGATAACGGTACAGACTAAGACCACTGAAATAACGGGTCATTATTTCTACAGAAAATTAGTCGCTTTTTAATTTGGCGATGGTCATCATCAAAGTTGGAGCCTCCTTGCTTCCCAGTTTTTATCAAAGCCCCGGTTGACAGTGAAGGGCATGTGAAGACTTTCATCCCGCATCACAAACTGTTAAATCTCTATAAAATTAGACACTGCGTCTACTGGTTCAGACCCAACCGAGGTGTAAGGTGTGGATTGGTCTATGTCAACCATGTTTAATTCACGGGGTTGTTCCAGTGCTGCTGGAGAGGACCGTTACTTTCAGCTTTCTCTGTGTTGGCGTTGTGACCTCGGGTCGATTTGGGGAACATCCTCCGAGCTAGAACAGACAATCAAATTTTATATATATTTATATTATGAGTAAAATGATCATCACACACTCAACAGCCATTTGAAGTCCAGGGCTCGCCTCCCTACGTGTCCATGTTCCACCCAAACAAGTTGCTGGAGGCTGTTTTGCAGAGTTGCTATGGTGCTCCGTTCAGCGCTTAGCAACACCCAAGACGATTGTAATTGGTTTCAACAAATGCCACTAAGCCAGACCCAGTTTTCTACTTTTACTAGCCAGAGCCTCCTCCCCAGCGCTGTGGAGACAGGGCTGACAACGCGAGACGGATACGGATACGTTGTCGCACAATACCTAAAATCTGCCAACAGGCATGAGTCCACTTTACTCAGTTTTTACAGTTAATCCCATTAAGGGTTTCCTGGTATTAAAGTCCAGAGTTTTTCAAAGCGTTAATCTTGATGAGCTGAGCAGCTTTAACACCCATCAACATGACATGTTGGAGTCAAACAGTGAGCTTAAGCAGTGGGCTCGACCGGAGAGGATGTCCTCCACTGTGGCTACAGCAGTTATGCAACAGATACTAGAGGATCAGAGCCTAACACGTGAACCGTCCTAACAGGCCCATCCAGCTTTGCCCGGTCCCACCGCCGTCAGCTTGTTATGTGTGTCCTCAGCTCAGGTCAGAAATCCTCTGATCTCATCAGGTGTGTGTAGCCAACACCGGCAGGTTTAACAGGCTGCACTGGCACTCATCCGGTTTGGTCGCGCTCTGCAGGAAATGGGGTCAGGCCACGTTAAAATTCGGGCAATTCAGTCTGTAGATATCCTTCAGAATTAAAACTGGAAATCCTCTGACATGCTTTAACTGATGATCACAATGATTGACTTTTGGAAAGATTTGGCCATTATTGAACATGGAAAACAGTGGAAAAAGTTAAACAAACCAACAGTGAAAACACCTCAAGCTGTGAAAATGCCCTTAATGCTTTCCCCATTTGAATATTTGTATTTTTTTCATTCACAACTCAAGACAAAAGGTGAATTTACTCTTAAAATGTAAAGTGCAAAAATCAGTTTTTCTCGATTATCCTATTTCTTTGTGTGTGATAAGGAGCCGTAATTGGGACTGAGTGGTACTCAGTAAATGTTAAAGATCTTTATGTTACGTTATAGATCTTATTTATTGACGTTGATTTGATTTTAATGTTGATCGACCCAACACCAAAGATTCTTTCGTACCTTAAAATAATGTTTCCAAAATCCTTTGAGTGGTTCATTAACTCGTTGGAATGAGACATAAGACGAATAGTAACAGTAATGGACAATTCCTCTCTCAACCTGTAGGGGGACAGAAAAGTGCTTTGGTGCCCCCCCCTCTGCTTTTAGCCATCTTTATAGTTAGCTAGCTAAATTACTATTAGTATTAGTCCTGTTGTGTCAAAGATGTGGTATCATTGGGTCTGGATGGAAGGATAGCTCTGGGAGTTGGATGGTGTGTGTTGTGAATCGGCCTCACTTGGTTTCATATTGCATGTCGTTAAAGCCCTAATTTAAAGACAGACCTGGAAACTATCATTGAATTGCATTTTTAACGTCGAGGTCAGAGTAAAACTCAGAATTAAGCAGTTAAAACAATGCTTGGGAAGTTTAATAGACTTCCATCAACAAGCTTTCAATATGTGTGTTCGTGTGACGTAAACGTCTGTCTCGTTGCATGTGAACCAACAACTTCCTGAGATATGTCCTGATACGTCCGTAATCGCATGAGGGACCTGATGCTGACAGCTGCAGGGATCCGCTTAAACACGTTTAACCCTGTTTTTTGAATGTTGCATGAAAGACAAGAAATCTTGAACCAGAACTGCTGCTTCCATTCTGTCCACTCAGCATGGTTCAGTCCCTGTCTGAGCTGTGTGTGTGTGCGTGTGTGTGCGTGTCCATTCCCGTCTCCACACCTCGCCGTGCTGTCCCTGACTGACATAACGCAGCCCGAGGCGTGCTACGTTTCCCACAGTACAGAAGCTAACTGAACAGGAACCTCCTCCTCATCAGACAGACCCAGGACAGCAGGATGGGCCACCCTCTTTATAGTAGCATGCAGGCCTACTTCAGGGTCTGATAAAGCCCTGCTGAAGTGTCCCTGAGCAAGACACAGGGTGTCATACAGGGTCTGACCACTGGGCTCGGAGGGGGGGGGGGGGATGTAAGCTGTTATTCAGAGCGTAAAGTTCCAGGCTCTCTGCAGGTCTCTACCTGTCGCTCTATGTACTTTACTGTCCTCGCCACCACTCCCAGTGGCAGCAGTCCTGTTGGGACAGAGCCCAGTTTTAGTAAACGTGCTCTCTGATGCAGTTTACCTTCCTAAAAACCTCAAAGCTTCCCAACATGCAGAAACCCTCCACGGGTTAGATGATGAATTTAATGTCATCCTCTGCCTGAGAAAGTGGTCTGTCTGGGGTAAATAAATAAATTAGCATAAATAATACATTTAAAACAAAAAGATAACGTATTTAAACTCATTCTCTGCATTGGTTACATATAACGGTGCCTGATTAGCATTACAGCTGCAAGCATGATCGATTAGTTGTCATCAATTGAATTACTCGCCAAGTCGGTTTTTTCTTCAATCTGTTAAAATGATGGATGTGTTGCATCAAACAACCTGATTCTAAATGACGCCTCCTTCATAGTTTTTGTTTGAAAGTGCTTCAAAGTTGGATGACAGCAAGGAATAATAGAAATAATAAATGTATTTCTTGTGTGTGTGTGTGTGTGTGTGTGTGTGTGTGTGTGTGTGTGTGTGTGTGTGTGTGTGTGTGTGTGTGTGTGTGTGTGTGTGTGTGTGTGTGTGTGTGTGTGTGTGTGTGTGTGTGTGTGTGTGTGTGTGTGTGTGTACTTTAATTGTTTTTGTGTGAGTTGGGGGTTGGTACCGGGCGGTCTGGGGGAGGGTCTCTCTCTCACACACACACACGGAGAGAGAGAGAGAGCAGGTTGAGGGAGAGTAAAGGGGGCTGAAGGGTGCTATTATCCGCGAGGCTCAATGGGTGCATTGTGCGGGTGGCCCTGGTTGGGAGAGGGGCGGGGCCGCGAGCAGCACCCTGTCATAATGTTTTTAACACACACTAAGGGGAGTTGGAAAGGTCAACTGGACTGATACTTCACTTAGGGCTGCTCGATTATGGGGAAAAAATATATAATCATGATTATTTGTGGTCAATATTGAAATCCCGATAACTTAATACGATTACTCGTTGACTTCAAGAAAGATGTAGGAAAAGTTAAATAAATCAACATTTAAGACAATTTCACAGTAGGATATAGTTTTTTTTTTAATACTTTTCCTATTTAAACTTTATTTTTTCACTCAGAACACAAGAAAATAAGAGTTTACTGTTAAGCTAATGAGCTGAATGTATAATAATTGTTTTCTCGATTGTTGTGTTTTTGTGATCATTAGAGCCCAAATCATACCCACGATTACATTTTGATTAATTGCACAGCACTACATCCAGTTTTTCATGTGATAACTTCCTCCAAAGTTGTCTGAGATGTTTCTATAGAAAATTCATCGAGTGCGTGCGTGATAAAGTGGAGATCTCAACCTCTCTGACTTTCAGACTTCAGATTTTCTGATGTGTTGCATTTATGAAAGCGATCTCTGGAATCAACTAGCAAGCTTTTTTATCATGCGATACGACACGTGGTCATTGAAGTAGTTCCCCAATAGAAACTGGGCTGATTTTACAAAATGGAGTGTTAAACTTGTGTTTTGGTGTTATACGGTTATCATCAACATTAGTGAGTACAGCATCAATCGGTCGGTATCGGCATTTATAATGGTCAATTTAAAAAAATAAAAAAATTAGATTTAAAAAATCACAATGACTTTGATGAGTGAATATTAAAAAAATAAAAACTGTCAACCATGTTATGAGAGTTGGTGTTGCATAGTCTGTCCACCAGAGGACGCTCTACAACGTCCCTGTTAGTGATGGTGTTGCATAGTCTGTCCACCAGAGGACGCTCTACAACGTCCCTGTTAGTGATGGCGTTGCATAGTCTGTCCACCAGAGGACGCTCTACAATGTCCCTGTTAGTGATGGCGTTGCATAGTCTGTCCACCAGGGTACGCTCTACAACGTCCCTGTTGGACACACTGATTATAATTTTTTGAAAGGACTTTAAGTGTCATATCTTTTAGTTTTATTTATCAGAACTTTAATATATTTTGATGTTCCTCTGCTCTGTTGTGACAATAAAACAAGTTATTATTATTATATTATTTTAGAACTCAGAAATAACTTCAATTAACTAACGTAAAGGAAATCTGTTTATCTTTTGTAATGCGCTTCTGGATTTTAAAATTTATTTTATAAATATCCGATATATCGGCAAATTGGATTTTTAAACAACTCTATATGTATCGGTATTGTCCTTTAAAAACCTTCATCGGTCGGCCTCTAGTGCATTCCTGACGTTGGACATCTATTTTTGGTCCCGGCCTTTGTCTGAAGTGTTTTGGCCCATTGATTGATTGATTTGATTGATTGATTGATATATAATGAGCCATAACTGAGATTTTTGTAGCGTGGCGTGACAGAGCTCTCCGCCGTCCCGTGCCTTCCTCTCTGCTGAACTCCTTCAGTGAAAAAAGCCATGATTCAAAACACATTCCTAAAGAATGTGGGCTAACCAGAAGCACTAAAACATGGCTTCCAACCAGCGATTGATGTGTGAGATTCATGCTGGTGTGTGTGTGTGTGTGTGTGTGTGTGTGTGTCTGTCCCCAGATGTTTATGATTTGTTGCACCATCCTGGTATTTAATTACAAGTTATCACAGTTTGATTCCTGTCTGGGTTTCAGATATTAGAGGAGATCTATTTCTAAGTTTTGCAGTTTAACAAATGGGACGTATCGGGGGGGGGGGGGGGGGGCGTCCTTTTTGTAGTTTACAGTGGGAATAATTTAAGATCTTGTGTCACAAGAGTGTGAAGAAGAGCAGGGATGAGAAATAGGAAGAGAGAAAGTGAAAAATGTGTTATTTAGATGAAAAGTAGGGTTGTGCGGGTTCACAAGGATACCCAAAGTTTTCATTCTTCTTATCTGCCAACCACACATTTTCTTTTTGACGTATATATTATTAATTGTTCTTGACATCACTAGCAGTTTTTAGCTATAGGTATTGTATTATGGCGTGTGTCTCCTCCCCTTTTCCTCCGCTACTTCCTGTCTTATCTAAAGCAACTCCCTGACCTCCCTTCCTGTCCCATTGAATTTCATTTTCTTTCATTCTCGACTCAAAGTGGTTTATTGTCATAAAAGGTGAAAAACAACACTGCGACCCAGGCTCTGAATAGTCCCCCCGTTTGTCTCCTGTTTCTGTGCAGACGTTCACGGCGTGGTGCAACTCCCACCTGCGCAAGTCCGGCACGCAGATCGAGAACATCGAGGAGGACTTCAGGGATGGGCTGAAGCTCATGCTGCTGCTGGAGGTCATAGCAGGTCTGTACAACCTCCGAGCACCCCCACATTAGGGTCAGCAAGACTTTATATTAAACTAATATGGCTGGCATTAGGGTCATAATCCCAGTTATGTCGGTCAGCATTGAAATCACGGTTATTTAACACTAATTGATTGTTGAAAAGAGTAACATAATTTTAAAAAATCAACATTGAAAACACAATTTCCCTTAAAAATAGGAGTTTATTTGCAAAACTTAATTGGCAAAATAACAATTTTTCTCAAATACTCTTGTGGTAAATGTTAGAAGTAAGTCTCTCGCTCTCTGATTTTCTTCAAAGCGGTCTCTTAGCTGTCAATCAAAATATTTTCAGATGCTAAAGATGTCTCTGGCCGTTCCAGGGCGAGGTCCCTCTCAGTTTCCAACCTCATTATGGATCACAGGCACTCAGAAAACCCATCGGGAACACCCTGCTGCACATCTGTCCCTGAATGACAGCTTTTCTCTCGAGGGTTCTTGTGTTTAATTGCAGGTTGTTGCAGCAGCGAAACCGTTCCTGTGGCGTAGTAGATAAACATTTGAACTGCCGTCGTCACGTGATGAAATGAAATTTGGCTTCCTTCACTTTGACTTCAGTTTGTTTTCTGCTGTGAGCCACATCGAGGTCCCTGCAGCAACTTTAACTGTCCTGACCGAGTGTTGCTCTGCTGAGCCTGTGGAAACGCGCTAACTGTGTGTGTGTGTGTGTGTGTGTCTCTGTGTGTGTGTGTGTGTGTGTGTCTTAGGCGAACGGTTACCCAAGCCTGAGCGAGGCAAGATGAGGGTGCACAAGATTAACAATGTTAACAAAGCCCTGGACTTCATCGCCAGCAAAGGAGTCAAGCTGGTCTCTATTGGAGCAGAGGGTAAGCATGCATTCACACCCCCCCACCCCCCCCATCAAGAGGCAGCTGCCCCTAAAGTAATATGCCAGTAAAATGCAATAACATTAGTAATAATAATTTAAATCAAGATTGCCCAACAGCTTGGCTTTGAGAACATGAATCCGTCGTCATCAGGCTTTCTTCAATGGTTTCCTGTAATATTTTGTATGGTGTGCTGTGGTGTTTAGTATAATATCTGTAGAGGAGTGCCAGTGGATCTGCTCTTTGCAGGAGTCAGACCGCCTCTATCTCCAGAGTGAACACAATACTTTCAATAGAATTTTATTTATAGTATCACTTCATAACAAGAGTTATCTCGAGACACTTTACCGATAGAGTAGGTCTAGATCACACTCCAGAATTTACAAGGACCCAACAGGTCTAGTAGTTTCCTCCAGAGCAAGCAACAGTAAGACATTGGGAGGAAAAACTTGTTTTAGGCAGAAACCTGGGACAGACCGAGACCCAGGCTCTTGGTAGGCGGTGTCTGACGACCGGTTGGGGTTAGAATGAAGAGTCAAAATCACAATAAATAGTAGTTTGTAGTAGTTCATGGCATAGCAGGGCACTGTGCTATACTGAAGTCCTCCTGCAGTTTGTCCTCTTAAACAGTTCTGGTTCACCTGCCAAATGTCACTGATAGACACACAAAACAACACATTTAGCATCTCTTTCAGTCTGGGTGCTTGGCAGCGTACAAGTGTGCAGAAATGCTGGATGCAGGACGTCACCTGCAGGATGGTAACCTTTCTCCTGCTTTATCTGGACAAACAGGACAATTCCGCCACATGATACCGCTGATACTGCTGACCATTGAGACAAAGTTGCCCAAAATACCGCAATCCTACACACACACACACACACACACACACATGTTGTGAACACTTTCTGGCCTTCTATAAAAACAACCCACTAAATGTCGTCTACTGGAGGAAAAAGCGGAGGTTTGGTGGCGAGATGAGAGGGGTGGAGGTCCTCCAGAGATTGTTTTAAGCGACTCAAACCTCTGTTTGAACTTTAAGGGGCTTAAAACCTTTTCGCAGTTAGTTAAAGTACAGATTTGCGGCGGCATGGCAGTGGAAATAGACACTCTCGCAAAATCGAGCTAACTCGCGTCACAAACATAATTTAGCTTATATAAGAATTTGGGGAAATGTACCACAATAGATTTAACGTGTTTTAAAATGTGACACACACAAACAAATGCATGTAGAAATGAAAGTGAAGTGGGTCACATTCCCAGCTGACAGTGAGAGTGGCTTTGATAAACCGGTGAAAGTATGAAAGGACTGATGGATGAAGAGTCTCAGTGCTGTATGCGTTTGAACCACCAGTGGAATGTGACCCCCCCCTCCCAAACTACATACCTACCTACAGACTACATTGCACATTGCCTGCTGTCTAGGGCTGTAATCTCCCAGTCTACTGGTCGATTTATTGGTCGATATGTTCTGGCTTGACCAAAATTCTGATTGGTCGATTTTTTGCCGTGTTATTTAGTCTGGAGGACTCTACAACGTCCCTGTTGGCAACTCTGATTTTGTTGTAGTTAGTGGTTTTTTTTGTTCGTAGGAGTTTACGTTAAAGAACTTTAATATATTTTTATGTTAATATCATACTATTTTAGTGAGTAATCATAAATAACTATAAATAACTAATGTTGGGGATAATCTGTTTTGTTACGCGTTTCTGGATTCGTTATTTAAAATATCGGCTTATGAATCAGATTTTTAAATAGCCAAAAATTTGTATTGTATCAGTATTATAAATCCTTACTCTGTTGGACTGTACAACATTGATTTCACTGCTCACACCTTCACAGAGCACACAATACGTGGATGTTATTTTTCAATTGATTAAATACAGGTTAAATGTACATTGGATTAAATTATTATTATTATCTGTATTCTGTATCTTCTGGGAATTCATTTATTTTTTGTGAAAGCATGTGTGGGTGTGCTGGCGTTATTAAATGAAATAACAGATGTAAGGTTGGAAAACGGGCGCGACCGACGAGCTTTGTGGTCCAGAGTGAATCCAAAGCCATTTCATTTATTTTTTCCTTCTTTTGTTGTCGGGCAGAAATCGTCGACGGAAACGCCAAGATGACCCTGGGAATGATCTGGACCATCATCCTCCGCTTCGCCATCCAGGACATCTCTGTCGAAGGTACGGCTTCCTGTGCTTTTAATCTGCTTTCCGAATCATCAGCAGCAGCTCGGCAGAGAAGCGCCTTGCTCAGGGGCGCCGCGGCAGCTCGACTCCCGGCCAGGTTTCAGGAGTAATGGACCGACCAGAGTCCCGCGGAAATCTTTGGTGCTCACACGCACGTGAAGATGTGCAAATTGAGGATGCATTGGGGGAACTAGAGTGGAAGTAACGAGGCTAGACACACACACACACACACACACACACACACACTATATCACGGTTGAGTAGTGGTGCATGGCGGCTCAGTGATACTGCCGATGTGAAACTACTCTGGGAACACTGAGACCTGCTGCTAGGGTCTATTATTAGTCTATTAGTCTATTATTAATGTGTAGAGTCATATTCAGCCTGGAAGTCTTGCTTTATGTTTTCATTCTGTAATTTTGTGTTCTCATTGATGTTACTACATTGTTTTTGGTTGTTGTTGGATTACTTAATTTCCTGTCATTGGTTAGTTCTGCGTTTGTTTTGGTTTAAATGTTAGAACGGGATGGTGCACCTCAAGGGGTCCTCTAATTCAATGTGAAGAACTGCATATAATTACCTGGTTCAAATTGAAATGAAAACATTTCTTCGTAATTGGAACTTCCTTTAAACTAAGTCTCCAATTTAAAGTCATTTTCCATTATCGGATAATCTCTCAATGGGTTTAGTGGCTGTGACCGCTTGGCCCAAGGTGAACACTTCAGATGAGTCCTCCTCCGTGACCAGCCGTCTAAAACCCAAGGACGCTGAAGTTAGACTGATATAAAACAGAACAGCAACAAATCCTCATCATCCTGCTCCACTTCCACAGAGCGGTGGATCTTCTTGTTGTTTCTGCATTGGTTCTGCTCGATAAAAGTTGACTCAGTTGAAGCTGCAGAGACGCCGTGGTGGCTAATTACAACCGTGTGTGTTAGCTGTGGTGGGTGTGAGCCACTATGAGGAGCATTGAGTCATATCTTTTACTCTCTGTATTACTGATATGTTTCTGATGTTTGTTCAGGCCCATGCAGTAAACATAAACATCCTGGGACTGAAAGTCCCTGATTGATGATTTATATTTAGCACAAACAGACGGCTGTTGTTTTCTCTCGCTGCCTGAGTAATGTAATAAAACAAGATGCTGGTTCAGTGTAATGAAGAGGTGGTTCTTCACACACTAATGCACACCTCGTTTACTTCTTTTCTTCTTCTTCTGCTGCTGCTCCTCTCTTCTTCTCTCATTCCTTTTCTGCAATGCAGAGACCTCTGCAAAGGAGGGTCTTCTCTTGTGGTGCCAGAGGAAGACTGCTCCCTACAAGAATGTCAACGTGCAGAACTTCCACATTAGGTAACACACACACACACAAACACACACACTTTTCTGTGTTGGTTTTCATCAAATTAAAGACCAAAAAGTTCTTTGATAATCTTTGAATTCAGTTAATTTTAAGATTAGAAAATGCTTTAACCCTCGTGTTGTCCTTGGGTCAAATTGACCCGTTTCAAAGTGTTTTTTATACTAGAAATGTGGATTTCTTTCAACCGAATTGCCCAAAAATAACATGGATGATTCCATACATTACTTTACAGAATTTTTTGCGGTGTTTTTTTTAGTCTTTTAGCATTTAAATTATGTTGTTTTATGGTTTCAAAACTGTATCCGGACTAAACATTGCCATCTACCCATCTGGGATCCACTCAACATCCTCTGATCTTAACTATTAGTCAAAATAATTCATAATTTCTGCCTTGTTAACTAAAAACGTATGTATAATTTAATATCAATGAGGTTTGTTGACAATGAATTCCAAGAAAAAGTGTAAAACCTGTTATTAAACCAGCTCAGGTTTTTTTTCTAAAACGCCAAGAGCTGGGAAAAGTGACAAATAAATCAGAAAAAAGCTACAAAACATCGGAAAAGCCCCCAAAACATATTCATTTTCAGTTTTGACCTGCAAGGACAAGTTCCTGGTTAACGGGAAGACAACACAAGGGTTAAAAGAGCTTTGAGGTCTTCATGGGACAGCGACAGTCTCCAGTGAAACCCTGATTAAAGTGTTCATGGTTAGCTGCGGTCTGCATGATATCAGAACTGGCCAATATCCAATATTAAAAAAAAACATATTGCGGCCTTTTAAACACTCAAAAAAATATATAACTCATTATATAACTCATTAACACATCTCGGCTGTCTTGGAGCAGCATGACCACACCTAGTCCTATGTGAGTAAGTGTATTTAGTTTGTGGGCATGTGTTGATACGCCAGAACAGAACCCTGAAGGCTCAATGATAGCTCACTGCTGTCCAATAAGCTACCCCATTGTTTAGAAAAGGGCGCCCCCTGTTGGAGAAACCGGACCATGTTGCATGAAGCAACTGAAACTGCTGTGTCATTAAAATATGACGCATGCATTTTATTCAGTTGCTTGCAGTGGGTGTTAATATGGTGTACTGTATACAGTAAATACAAAGTTATGTGTAATAACCTTTACTCGTGACCGAGAGGCTGCAGGCTGCCTCACTCCAGCCGAGTCTAGACCAGGTCTGGGATGTGCACCTTGAGTTGAGATTATTGTTTTCCAAGGTGAGGAATGACTTTCGCCCTTGCTGCAGTTTTCTGTTGTGATGTAACTTATCATGACCTCATACTGCCTCTAGCTCGCTGGAATCCATAATGACGTTCATTTACCGGACGCTTTTATCCGGTGTCGATGAAGATAGCAACCAAAAAGAATGTGGGCTAGGAAAAAATACTAATCAGAATTATTGTTGAAATCACTATTATTTAACACGATTAAATAGGCGTTGCATTTATTGAACTTCAAAATCATTTAACTGTTACAAAAAATCAGCCGTTAAAACACCTTTTTCATACCAGTTGGATTTATTTTTTTCATTCAGAACACAAGACAAAATAACAGCTTACTTGCGGATGTGAAAATGTAATGTGCAAAATAATTGTTTTTCTCATTGACGTTGTTTTTGTTAGCGTTAGGAGCCAAAATCGCGCTTAAAATTAGATTTATTGCACAGGCCTAATGCCAATACGTAACATTCATCAAGTAGTGCTGCAGATAAAGAACGTGTTGTTCTGGAAGTTCCTTGTAACTGCGAGGGAGGAATTGCGTTGAAGAAGTGAACTAAATTAAAGGTTTAGGTATTCGGTGAAAAGGTTTAATTGTTTTCTCGAGAACAATCAAATGACAAGAAAAGCGTTCGCGATGAACAGAGTTACAGAGTGGCCATGGTTCTGTGTGTCTTACACAGCAAATACAGTTCCTTATATTCCCGTGCCCTACCCAGCAGAAACCAGGCCTTGTTTGGAAAACAGTATAATCTTAAAACACTTCATCTTCTCCCTCCGACTGGTTGGAGCTGGTCCCCGTGCATCGTTTCTGGTGTGTCACAATAGGACAGTACCAGTCATTCTGTCTTAGAAGGCAGAGATTTATCTAGTCTGTAGATTGGTACATGGCTCCAACCTAGGACCTGGGGCATGTTTCTTATTTCCCCATCTTTTCACGGGCCAAGACGCGGTCTAAACAGGCGAGTCTCGGTCTAAAGACATGTAGGGTTTCGGATGTCTGGATGTCAGTGGGGAGATGGTTCTCTGGATAGTGTTGGGTGTCCCTGTCGTAGGGAGGGGTGTAACAGTCGCAGAGCGTAGTGGACGGGCCGGGGTCTACAGTTTGACACGGTCCTAGATGTAGGAGGGGCATGAGCCATTCGCAGCACAGTAGGCAAGTACAGGGGATTTAAATTGGATTTCAGCCGAATGCCAAATGTCCTTCGTCAACACATTTAAATAATTTAAGAAAACAATAAACCTGAAAAGTAGCCATTGAAATAAAGGGCTTGGTTTGCAGTTTAAGATGGTGCTAGTGGTGGAGGGGAGTGCACGGTCTTCACGGAGCTGCCTGTGGACGCCTGTCTGTAAATAATGCCTGGAAAAACTATCGGCTAATGCAGCAGCCGCGTATCGGCCGACGCACGTAAAAACACAAATATCGGCCTGATGTATCGGCCTATATAAAATCAGTTTATCACTCGCTCATTCATTTAATTAAAGTCACAATAAGAGTGAATATCATGGGCATCTGAACCACTCTGCTTCCCTCATGCAGATGAGAACTGGCTTTGGGATTTCTGATTGTCATGTTACGCGTCACCCCTTCTTCCTCACCCTCACCCTCACTCCTCTTCTCTCTCCGACAGCTGGAAGGACGGCCTCGCCTTCAACGCTCTGATCCACAGACACAGACCGGATCTCATCGATTACGACAGCCTCAGAAAGGTAGACCTGTTCTCGCACTCTCCCACGACTACTACACAAAAACACTTAGCCCGTTCCAAACCCAAATGTTATGAAGTCTGTGTATTTTGAAGCAAACTACTAGTTAGGTTTCACATTATTCAGACAAATCCCCTTTTCTTATATGTAAATAGTGCTATATTTTCATTTATTTCCTTCCATTTTATCTTGCGTATTATTGTAATTTCCTCTTATTTAATCTCTAAATGACTCGTGCTCTTATTGCGACCAGTGTCTTTATTGCTGAGCTGACCCGTTCTCTCGTCAAATACATTTCATTTTACCGATGATCCTGTGTTAAACTACAGAAATACAATTAAACTTAAATTAAACTATGTATGTGGCGACCTGTAGCTCACCCAGTAAGAGGGTGCGGCCCATGGAGGCCTTAGCAGTGGCCCGGGTCCAACCTGCGGCCCTTTGCTGCGTGTTATCCCTCATCTGTCTCCCCACTTACGTCGATCCAATGCCGCTATCGAATAAAGGGGAAAAAATACCCTAAAAAACAGTGATTTCATAATATTAACCCTCTGAGGACAAAAGATGCACAGGGGAGTCCAAGCAATGCCACAACATTTTATTTTAGACATTTATTGACCGTTTTCTTCATATATTACAACACTTCTCTGAACCTTGTATACTCGTCTCAAGCACCAAAACAATTGAGTTTAGGTTTGTATTCACGAGAGTTGTGAGAAATTTCCAAAAGCGGACATCAACTTTTCAGGTTTTCAGGGCCAAATATTAGGTCTTTACACGTTGCCTAATCAGACAGAAAGCTGAGTTTGTTCTGTGTATTTTGATATAAAACACATGGGTATCAGGTTATATGCAAATATCCTTTAAAAAAAAAATTAGACCTCAGAGTGTTAAACTTGCTAACAATACAAACATGAATTAGCAAGTTTGTTGTCTTCTGACGCTGTGATTGGATGTTCAGGATGACCCAGTGACCAATCTGAACAACGCCTTCGAGGTGGCTGAGAAGCACCTGGACATCCCCAAGATGTTGGACGCAGATGGTAGGCCCGAAACCTCCTGCTGGGAAGGATTCTGTGTTGTTACTGAATAGGACTGTGTACTGTATGCACCCTCTTCTTCTTCCACACCAAGACCTTTTCACATGTAAATGATACACTTCGTGTGCATTATACTTAAATTTACAGTAGAAGAACATCAATATAACAGCTGATTATGAACGTTTCAGCGGTGCTGTCTGCTGTCGACAAACTGTAACACAGACCAGTCTAAACACCTTGTTGTCTACATAACCATTGGCATTTAGGAGGGGGGGGGGGG
>NC_048409.1:27904956-27905290 GCF_013103735.1 Etheostoma cragini
CTCTCTCTCTCTCTCTCTCTCTCTCTCTCTCTGGTGTGTGTGTGTGTCAGATGTGAGTGCATGTTTGTAAATGTGTGTCTTGTTGTGTTTAATCACACGCCCTCTGGTTTGCGTGTGTGTGTTTTGTATCACACGCCCTCTGGCTTGCCTCTATATACATATGTGTGTGTCTTCATAACCACGGTCTCACCCCCTTGTAGACATTGTGAACACTGCTCGTCCAGATGAGAAAGCCATAATGACTTATGTGTCCAGTTTCTACCATGCCTTCTCTGGAGCCCAGAAGGTACCCTCTAAACCCCCCCCCCCCCCCCCCCCCCCCCCCCCCCCCCCC
>NC_048409.1:27905300-27921938 GCF_013103735.1 Etheostoma cragini
CCCACCGGTACTAACCATGTGCTTTTTACTGTCCAGCATGGCGTCTCTCTCCCTCTCTCTCTCTCTCTCTCTCTCGTTCTCTCTCTCTCTATCTGGACAGCGCTGCGAAGCCCTGAGCCTCAGCGAGGACACTGGATTTGTTGGGACACAAACGCTCACTTATACACAATTAAATTAATGATTATATTGCTTTTTGATTATTCTGTGTAGTTTTTTTAAGTTTCTCAATCCCAAATTTATTTCTCCAAATTGCGTTTAAACCCAAAGATTTACAGCGTACACTTTTTTTCTCACCTGCTAAATGAACCAAACTAAGAGAAACAACCCACGTCAGACTTTGAAGAATAACCCCAGTGAACTCTCCCGACATAGAGTTGTTATTAACGGGCTCCATTCTGCAGCTGTGTTTGTGTCCCAACCTCAAACCTGTGGCTCCAGTGTCCCTCAACTCTCTTCTAGAGGACACTCGTCCTCGTCCTCCTCTCCCCGTCCCCACCCTGACATCCCTCCTCCTGCCGTCAGTGTGGGGGGGGTGGGGAGTAGTAGCAGGAGAACTTGAAGCTCTGGACCTTAAGAGGGTGCCTCTCTCTTCCCAACCCTTTGCTCTAACCTCCTGTAGCGACCATGAAGCTTTGGGTTGCTTCGGCTTCACACTCTCTTTCTCTTTCTCTCTCTGTCTCTCTCTGTTTGCCTTTCTCCGTCGTCCTGTCTCTGTCCTGCTGGGTGCTGGGTGATGCGTAGACATCGTGGGTACGCTGCGGCCGGATGAGAAGGCCATAATGACCTATGTATCCTGCTTCTATCACGCCTTCTCTGGCGCACAGAAGGTGAGCGTCTCACGCTTCAGACTCACGTCAACTCTCTGATGCTGCCACCAAAAAAACAACAAAGACAAATCAAGCTTTGTTTCCATCAGTGATAAAACATAGTTGTTGTGTTTTTTTTTGTTTTTTTTTAATTCTAGATAGTGAAAGGCAAGGCAAGGCAGCTTTATTTGTAGAGCAGATTTCAGCAACAGGGCAATTCAAAGTGCTTTACACAAAAACTGTTAAAAAATACAAACGGATAAAACACGTGAATAAACAGTTAAAAATAAGAACATTAAGACACATAAAACACAAGAATAAAAGTTACAGTGCAGCATAAGAGATTAAACATTAATCTGACTCTGGGGACAGAAAGTAGACCTGGACTGGTCTGGGGGGGGTCATAGTGTAGTAGCAGACCTGTCCCAGATGACCTGAGAGGTCTGGGGGGTCATAGTGTAGTAGCAGACCTGTCCCAGATGACCTGAGAGGTCTGGGGGGTCATAGTGTAGTAGCAGATCAGAGGACCAAGATTGGTTTTCAGGGAAATTTAATTTCCATCTTTTGTTCCAGATAGTTGAAAGACCGAGATTAGTTGTCAGGGGAATCTAGTGAGTATCAGAAGATGAAAAATAGAATAAAGTGAAATGTTTCCCCAACATCTATTAGAGCTGCGTTATGTTTCTCCTCAGAGGATTACGTAGCAGTAATATGGTCACGGATGCTGTCTTGCATCGGTCTGGAAACTCGGAGAAGAAAATAAAGAGGAATTATCAAGAGATGAGGACCGTGATGGGAACTGTGACAGCCACAAACGCTTTCTGATGCCTCTGCTTTGGTTTCTTTGGACATTGATTGCGTTTCCCCCAAAAAGGGATTTACTTTGCGGTCCGGATGTAACTTCCCAAACTCATGTTAGTACTGTGATCTTCTACACTTTCCTACCGAATGAATACCATGCTGTGCATGTACTGGATCGGTTGCCGGTGTTAAATTTCACACATTTCGGGTTACATGTTGGTGCAGCGGCGTTTATTTCTCCGGTGGGAAACCATAAAAAGGTTCCTTCTAACGGCGGTTTGGGTTTATCACTGAGGGAAACACTGGTTGATGTCCTTCCGCTTTTTCCTAAGCTATTAACACTTCTCTGCTCTAAATGTTTTGTTTTATTGTATGATGATATTATTATGATGTATATGGAATGTTAGTTTATACTTAAAGGTAGAGTTTTAAACTCAAAAGCACATTAGCCATGTATAATAGAACAAATAGAAAGTGTGTTATATATAAATATCCCCTTTGATCAAGATGTCAAAGTGTGTGTGTGTGTGTACTGTTTGTTTTTATTCCAGTGGTACAGTAGTGTAATGTCCTAGGCAGACGTACAGATGTGGACTACAGCGCTACATGAACCTGTAACTAGATGAATGCACTGACTCCTTAGTTGTGACGGGAGACGCATGGAGCTTTAAAACGCACCGATTGAATTTTTTTTATTTTTTGTCACGTTCAACTAACAATCAACAGCTGGAGCATGTTTTAATTGGTCAATTGTGACCTTCATTCATAGATTAATGAGTTTTTTGACTTTGACCACTTTGTTAACAATGTGTGCCTGACCTTATGGTTACATTTATTCCTATTCACTGCCTGTGTGTGGAGTGTGTTTGCACAGATTTGGAAACCAAAAACTTGTTATTATAACTGGTAATGAACGGTATAGGTAGGTCTCGAGTGCAATAGACACTTACTCTGTTTGTTTTTAGTGGCTTTATAGTGCAGCATCTAGTTGGAAATGTGTAGCTAGAGTGAATGTTCTCACTGAGCTTTGGGCACAAAGTGAGTGTTTTTATCCAATCCCTGTGAGCGCTACTCATCACTCTCTGTCCTGATAGGCCGAGACAGCCGCCAATCGTATCTGCAAAGTGCTGGCTGTCAACCAGGAGAACGAGCAAATGATGGAGGACTACGAGAAGCTGGCCAGTGAGGTGAGGACAACACACTTCCAGCAGGACTTCTTCACTTCAGATCCTCGGTGTTCTCTATATGCAGCCATCAATCAATCAATCAATCAATCAATCAATCATTTCTTTATATTGTGCTTTACATCAAGGACCAAGAATAAAACAACGTAACATTCAATGACTAGAATATAACTTAGAATACAGTAAAGTCAGAAAAGGTTGCATAAAAGGAAAAAATGCCACATCGTTTCTATGTACTATAAGTAATTCAAAAGAAATAAGTTTTGAGTTTAGATTTTAATAGAGCTACGTCTGTAATTGGGCGAATGTCAGGAGGTAACTTGTTCCAAACTCTCAGGGTAACATCTGCAAAAGTGCATCACCCCACAGTTTGTTCCTTGAAATCGGAACTTATAAATATGAATAAAGTTGATTGGATGACTTCAATGACCTGTTGTGCTCACAGAGGGTTAACACTGTGGCCACATACACTGGAGCCAGGCCATTTTAGCCTTAAAAACATTAGGGTAAAATCTAAAGATTGAGAGGCGCCCGTGTATTTAACCTTTTTTAAGCGTTCGGCCCATGCACAAAGGTGTAGTCCTCCCCGCCGGCTGCAGGTTCAATTTCGACCTGTGGCCCTTTACTCCATGTCATTCCTCCTCTCTCTCCCCTTTCATGTTTAAGCTGTACTATCAAATATAGGCAAAAAAAAACAGAATATTTAAAAAATCTTACAATTGATTCTAAAACGCAGCGGCAGCCATTCTCTGTGTAGAGAACCGGGGGGTAATGTGTGAGGGTCTAGCCTTTGCTATACACTTACAAGATGCACTGATCAAGTGACATTCAAGGCTTTTTTGCATCAAACTTGTATCATTAGGAAAGTGTCGGCGCCTTTTGGCCAATGAATGAACCCGATTGTGTTCTCTTCCTGTCTGCCTCCAGCTGCTTGAGTGGATCCGTCGGACCATCCCCTGGCTGGAGAACCGAACCCAGGAGAAGACTGTAAATGACATGCAGGCCAAACAGGAGGACTTCAGAGACTACCGCTGTGTCCACAAACCCCCCAAGGTATGGAACAACACCTGCAAACTCCCAGAAATACGCACGACAGTATGTGACAAAAGCTTTTAAATGTTAACTTCCACCAGCGCCTCAAGTATATCTTCAATGCTTTCAAATCCTTATCCGTCATTTTAAGAGGTTTTTGTTTTCTCTGCTGAATGTGTCAACTAACGCTGTTCTGCCCCCCTCCCTTCAGGTCCAAGAGAAATGCCAGCTGGAGATCAGCTTCAACACTCTGCAGACTAAACTGAGACTCAGCAACAGACCTGCCTTCATGCCATCAGAGGGACGCATGGTGTCTGTAAGTATGCACATATCATCTACAAGAGTCCATATCATCTACAAGAGTCCATATCTGGAGATTTTTGAACTTTAGTCCTATTTGTGACAGACTGCAGGAAACCTGCGCATGTAGAGAATTCATATTCCAAATACATGGATAGTACGCTGATTGGAGGAGTGTGCTCTTAATTAGGATTCACATCTACACTTACACCTGCTTAAAAAAAATATAGATATGTCAAATTAATCATTTTTCAGTCACAAAGCGGACACGAGTGCCATGTTGGCACTAACTGAGGCCTCCTATCTTGTAGATGTTTGGGCTTTTTTCCGGATCACCTTCTCGGCCGTCTGTAAGAGAGAAAACCAACCAAAGGAAATATTTTTGTCAAATATGAAAAGATCTTCTCTTTTATTTGGTACTGGTATGTTTTTGGCGTAAAAAGGAGATCCGAGGGATCCGAGACAAGTCAATGCTTTTTGCATTTTATCAATCACATTGACCTCCTGAGATTTAAAAAGTAGCTTTTTGTGGTTGTACTGTACACAAACATGCAAAAGATCAACTTTAGGTTTGGTTCTTTCAAATCAGAATACTCTGCGTTTGCAGTGGTTGATTTTGGTGGGAGAGCGTGTTTTAAAATGCAAATAAACAGTTGCCGTACTTGACTGAGGTGAAGGCTTCATGTTATTCCTGCTGTGTGGTCTCAGGATATCAATGGAGCGTGGCACACTCTGGAGGGAGCGGAGAAAGGCTACGAGGAGTGGATCCTCAGCGAGATCAGGCGTCTGGAGAGGCTGGAGCACTTGGCCGAGAAGTTCCACCAGAAGGCGGCCATCCACGAGTCCTGGACCGATGGTACGTAACCCTCAGTGGAGGAACACGCTGTACCCAGCTGGATCGCCCTCTGGGATCAAGCTGGGACCTTCGTTTGACTTAAATCTTGGCTCAGTTTCAAGATGAAAATCCCTCTTTTTAAGTCTTTTGTCTCTCCACCTTCACCCAACTGCACTTTTTTTGTTAAAGTGGAGTTAATCAATCAACCAGTCAGTCTTCCTTGTGAAGAGAGCAGGTCATATTTGAGATATTTTAAGCATTAACTCCAAATTCGACACGTTGTTTTCTTCACTGCGTTAAACGTCTCTGCAGCATTTGAACAGACTCACGTGTTGCATGGATTGATGGATTTTATGCGCATGCAGGTAAGGAGGCCATGCTGACCCAGAAAGACTACGAGACCTCCACCCTGTCAGAAGTGAAGGCGTTGCTACGGAAACACGAGGCCTTTGAGAGCGACCTGGCCGCCCATCAGGACCGAGTGGAGCAGATCGCCGCCATCGCACAGGAACTCAAGTAAGGAGGGAAGACGTGTGGGGGGGGGGGAGAACAGCTGTGGACCCGGTGAAGGACAATAACACTCTACAGAGGATAGAGGATCAATCTTCTTCAAATCATAATCACAATTTGGAAGAAAGCGATTAGTTAATGGTGAAGGCTGCGATTAATGTGAATATTAGTTGAAAGTCGAAAAAAAATTGGAATCCTCTTTTTATTAACACAGTAACTGTTTTTTCAGAATATAAATTATTGATATTTTTATAGGAATTGTCTTTATTATTATAGCTTTAGATTTTGTGATATATGCTTTGTTTGACTGGTCAATGTTCCACATTTAAAAGAAAGAAACTCTTATTGCTGAAAATTCATACCCATGTTCTCATCCTTGCAGTAGAATACAGAGCAGTTTGGTGGTGTTTGTTGTTATAATGCTCCATGTCATGTTTTATCTGTTACATACAGTGAATTTTGGACATTTAGCTATACTTTAAAATATGAAAATTGGGAATTGAAATCGCAATAAGTGGCAGAAAAATTGCAATTCCATTTTTCTTTCCCCAAATCAAATCATTCAGCCCTAATTAATGTATAACTCTGCTCTCCTCTGCTCTGTGGTTTTAGCGAGCTGGACTACTACGACTCTGCCAGCGTCAACGCTCGCTGTCAGAAGATCTGCGATCAGTGGGACGTCCTGGGAACTCTCACCCACAACCGCAAAGATTCACTGGAGGTACGCGTCTGTGTGTTGTGTACGGCTGCACGCAAAAAACACATCGCAAATGCTGTGACATATCACGATAGACACTCAGGGATCCATTTGTGTTAGTTCTTAAAGTAAGGTTTCAAAAAGTAGGTTTTTTATATTCTGTAGAAAAATGTAAGACCTGCCTCTAATGCTGAAGGACGTATTTCCTCTGTCCTGGAACAGCTGTATTAGTAGTATTAATGGATGAAACTGCTCTTCCTACTGTTTCTTACCCACAGAGGACAGAGAAGCAGCTGGAGTCGATAGATGAGCTTTACCTGGAGTACGCCAAGAGAGCGGCGCCCTTCAACAACTGGATGGAGGGAGCGATGGAGGACCTGCAGGACATGTTCATCGTCCACAATATCGAGGAGATCCAGGTAACTGGGAACTGGACCGTGTGTGAGTCTGGTGCAACACCTGTCTGACAATGGGGCGGCTGGGGCTCAGTGGTAGAGCGGTTGCCTGCCAATCGGAAGGTTGTTGGTTCGATCCCCGCCCCTGCAGTCATTGTCGAAGTGTCCTTGGGCAAGGCACTGAACCCCGAGTTGCCCCCGGTGCTGCGCATCGGAGTGTGAATGTGTGTGAATGTTTATCTGATGAGCAGGTGGCACCTTGTATGGCAGCCCCGGCCACAGTGTATGAATGTGTGTGAATGATGAATGTTCCCTGTAGATGTAAAAGCGCTTTGAGCAGTTGTTAAGACTGGAAAAGCGCTATATAAATACAGCACATTTACATTTACAATGTGCCAACGAGGATTCACTCAAGAAATTTAAATGATGTAAAGGACTTGAACAACATATGCCATATCACAATAATACAGTATCTAAATTTTAAGCTGATAAGTAGCCTCATGCATCAGTGTTGATACATAGACATTATAGATATTCTGCCCTGCCTTAAGCAATGCATTAAACAGTAAGCAGAGAGCTATAAGCTACATCTGCCGTATAATAGAGTTGCTGTGCAGCTGTAAATTAAACAAACGTTTGTTTTTGTTTTTCCCCCACCCGCAGGGTCTGATCACAGCCCACGAGCAGTTCAAGTCCACGCTGGCGGAGGCCAACAAGGAGCGGGAGGCCATCCAGTCCATCCAGTCTGAGGTGCAGAAGATTGCCCAGAGCAACGGCATCAAGCTGAGTGGAGCGAACCCCTACACCACCATCACACCGGCGAGCATCGACAGCAAGTGGAAGAAGGTAGGGCTGGAGCCTCGATATTACACCTCACTGTTTCTGTTGTTGTTCTACTTGATGCCTCAGAAGTCATAGGGATAGTGCAGCTCTCTCACTTTTGCTTAAAAAGGGTCCTACCACTTTTTTGAGTTTAGCACTTTTAGTTTGGGGGTAATAAACAACACACAGTAAACCGATGAAGGCTGCAAACCCTTGATGCAAGTCTATTTCTTTTCCCTCAAATGTTTGCTGCCGCTTTTGGGGAAGTGTGCATACCCGGGGGTGTAGCACAAAATTCTGGGCCCTGTAGAAAGGCATTTTCTCTGGGGGGGCTTCACCCTGCATCCACAGCTCCTCACAAGAGCACCCTGGGTACTCGGTCCCAGCCCGACACCCCTGCACATACCGGAACTAATGAACAAGCGTGTGTGTGTGTGTGTTTTTCCAGGCGATGGACATGGTGCCGCTGCGTGACAACGCCCTGCAGGATGAGCTGAACAAGCAGAACTCCAACGACACTCTGAGAGCCAAGTTCGCCACTCAGGCCAACACGGTCGGCGCCTACATACAGGCCAAAATGGAGGTAACGGATTGGCCCACGCAGTCGGTCCGAGTGATCCACGTTGTGTTGAAGCGCTTCAGCTCTGCACAGCTGTGTGTAGTTTGTCACAGTTTTCAGGCCAACAGTGAGCTCACAGAGCAAAGAATCAACAGGGTTTAGGAGCTTTGGTGAATGTTTAGTTTTAAATGTGCTGGTTTCTTATTTTAGTTATTCATATTTTGTATGTGCTCGCTATGTTTGTTCTATAATCACTAGTTTTAGGATCGGGCCTCTGTCATGACACACACACACACACACACACACACACACACACACATCTGCACATTAATAGTTTTTATTTAATTTCTTTTTAAGTAGCCTCAAAGAGTAAAAGATTTGTCAACTATTAAATTAACCGCCAACTATTTTGATTATTTATTGATTGGAGTCTTCTTTTTTTTAATGAAAACTTCTCTGATGACAGCTTGTTAAATGTGACTATATTCAAGTTTCTTCTCTCTGTGAAAGTAAACTGAATATTTTTGACATTTTATAGATCAAACCACCAATTCATTATTGAGAAAATAATTTAAATTGATAAAAGTCCTTAGTTGCAACTCGTCACTGTGAGCACTTTAAACTGAATTAGAAAATGCATCCATCTTCAATCAAGTAAAAGAACGAGGGTTAATCACAAATCTTAACTACAAAAAAGAGTAAAGAGAAATGTTTTTAATGAATGTGTCCCCTGGTGCTCGATGGCGGCTGCTGCGTGAGCGTTGTTTCACAATGCGCTGCGTGTGATGGTGGACGTTCCTTTGTAGGATTAGCAGGATATTAAAGTGTGCGTTTGTGTCTTTAGGAAATCGGCCGGATATCCATAGAAATGAACGGGACTCTGGAGGACCAGCTGACCCACCTGAAGGAGTACCAGCAGACCATCATGTCCTACATGCCCGAAATCAACACGCTGGAGGGATACCACCAGCACATCCAGGAGGCACTTATCTTCGACAACCAATACACTTCCTACACAATGGAGGTAACACACACACACACACACACACACACACACACATCTAAAGCCTTCAGGAATGAATCTGTTCAATCGTCACAGTCTCGCTCTTATAATGTGTTGTTTTGCCTTTTTTAAAGAAAAAAAAGCAGTTTGTCTTTGTGAACTTACCTCTGTCCCACTGCCCCAAAATCAAAGTTTGCAAGTCCAAAGGGCGAGGTCACTTTATTTATAGCACAGTTAAGCAACAAGGCAATTCAAAGGGGGGGGGATTGACCACGTTGCATGCTGTATGTTTTGTTAAAAGAATAAAAATCTAAAATTGTTGATCACAAAAAAAGGCAGCTTTAAAAAAAAAAGTATAACTGTGAAAGACAGTGTCTAACCTGTTTCCTCCCCCATGTGTCTCCCTTTCTTCCCCCGTGCAGCACCTCCGTGTGGGCTGGGAGCAGCTGCTGACCACCATCGCCAGGACCATCAACGAGGTGGAGAACCAGATCCTGACGCGTGATGCCAAGGGCATCAGCCAGGAGCAGCTCTACGAGTACCGCGCCTCCTTCAACCACTTTGACAAGGTCAGGGGCCCGAGCTGCTTCTTCTTCTTGTGCTTCTTCTTCTTCTTCTGTCCTTTTCATTGTGTCAGTCTTACAGTGGCTGGCAGGTGTGTTGAAACGACTGTGTGTGTGTTGAAATATTTAGTCGGCTGTTTGGTGCAACAATTCATTTGACATTTTTTATTCCTTTTTTCATTATTATATTTACTGTTTTTTCATAAGATAAGTGCAGAAATAATGTTACATATCCCAGGTTGTTTACAGAAACGCCCTAATTTCAGTGGATCTTGCATTGTTGTTTTTTTCATTACTTTATTGAACATGATACGTAGCTTTAAAAAATCGTAAATTGAATCGTGAATGCAATATGTGGCAGGAAAATTGCAATTAGATTTTTTTTTTCCCCAAATTGTCATACCCTAGAGCTAAGTATACAGTACTCACATTTTTCTTTGTTGGTATTGTTTTAACTTGTTTTTACCTGAGAAGCAGGTTATATACAGTATATGTTGTTGGGGGGGGGGGGTAATTCCAAAGGCCAAGGGAACTTTGTCAGGATGCATAGTATCCTGATCCTTAAAATAACTTGTCTTTAATAATAAACCTCTGCCTGCTTCTGTGGGAATGTAACATAGGGGGGTGTACTGTATTAATGCCCCCTGTATTTTAAGGAAGAACATTTATTTATGATAAGTTATTCATTCACAAAGAAAATTTGTGTCCTTTTAAAGGTTGGATTTTTTTCCTTTTTTAATTAAGGCATTAAGATCAGATGTTTTTTTTTTTTTTTATTCCTCTTTTTAATCAACTTTAGCGTTAGTGTGTAAACGTATGCAAACCTCTGAATGGCGTGGCTGCATGATTGTTTAGACCCTACAAGGGGGTGAGAGGGGAGCCAAGCGTGTGAGTATTCATCCTGATGGGAAGACGCTGCGTTCAGGTGTTAGCAGAGCAGAGATGTACTCGCTGCCTTTTACCTGAGAGGCATCCCATCATACATCCAGAAAAAAGCCGTTAGTTGTTAGTCAATTTAAAGATAATGAAGGCAGTAAATGTTTGCTGTAAAGGTTGTAAAGGTTGTGATTTGCTTTGTGCACTTTCATTTTATTTATTTTTTTCCAGTATGAATTTGCAGACTTACTCTGATAGGAACACTACTTTAATCTTCATGCTAATGGCACTCAGAAGATGTTATTTGTAGTTTAGCATGACAACAGACTCTCTTCAGAAGTGGTGCTTAGTTCGGTGTAAGAAGCACAATATGTCACCAGAGTGTGTGTGTGTGTGTGTGCTGTGGTCGATGTCGGACCAGTTTATAGATCTTTGGAAAACTCCAAACAGTGAGAAAGACACCACCATCATTCATCATCTCACAGCACTGTGTGTGTCCCTGATTGGTGCTGTATCACATCACATCACATCTCATCACATCACATCTGTGTTTTTGGGCACATCTTGTGTTCTATATCCCTCCTGTTGTCCTCGGGTCAAAGTTGACCCCTTGTCAAAAAGTTCCAGAAAATAAGAAATTTGTGTTTTCATCAACCAAAATGTCCCAAAACAATAATGTGGATGCTTCCAGACAATGCTCTTTACAAGTAAAATAAGTTATCAATTTACTTCTTTCTGGAATTTGGATATTTTATAAACTTTAACAGCATTTGAAGAAAAAAAAAAAGATTAAATAACATTGAAAAAAAGCTCAAGAATTACAGAAAAAGCTTAAAAATGTCAGGGGGAAACATAACAAAAACGTCAAAAGCGCAGAAGAAAAGTGATAAAAACATTGGAAAAAGGGTGAAAAAACTTGGAAAAAAGTATTTTTACTTCGGACCAAGAAAAACCCAAAGTTGTGTAGTTGGCAGGAGGACAACATGCGGGTTAACAGCACGACACTAGAACCTTTGAATGTCTGAGAATTACAATCTCCACACCAGGGAAGTTGGGTTGATGCGACGATATTGACGTCTTTGAAATTTTTGACATGCCAACTTCTTCAGCTGACATAGTTGGTACTTAAAATTCTGCACGCAGAGCCCAATGACATTCATACTATCCTGCGGTACGTAGGATGCTCTACTTCTACTGTAATTTAACTTTAACAGTTCATGGAAACGTGAATACATTAACACATTTTTTATAAATAACTAGTTTTTAAAAAAGGACTTCCCAGGTCCACAGCTGCCTGTGGAGTTGTGTGTGTTGACATTGTCTAAACATCCATGTCTGTCTGTCTGTCCCTCCATCCTCCATGTCCTCATCCTCTCCCTGCATGCCGTGGGTCTCATGGTCCTCATCCATCCCCCGTGCCTGTGTTGCGATCGGTTCATCCTCATGACGTTTGGTGCTCTGTCGTTGGGCTTTTGGATCTCAGGACCACAGCGGGGCCCTGCAGGCGGAGGAGTTCAAGGCCTGTTTGATCAGTCTGGGCTACGACGTGGAGAACGACAAGGTAGGAGCTCCAGGACCGGACGGGGGGGGGGGCAAGAGTCGGTGTTTGCCGGTTGGTGTTTGCCGGGCCTCTGAGCACGAGAGCAGAGCCAGGTCGCTGCCAGTCGATCTGAATCTGGGCTAAAGCTATTTTCAGTTATGTAATTGATTGTTGAATCTTAAAAAAAAAACATATAATATGTTATAAATGTTAAATATGTCATGTATAACATGTCTTTGAGCACTGCCACTTTGGGGTGTCAACACATAGTAGCTCTAAATGATGAAGCACCAATCAAAATCTTTGATTTATTGGTCTGGCAATTTAATAATTTATATAACTATTTAGCATTTATTGGATTATCATCACTGTTTTTGCAAAAAAGGTTAAAACTAATTTGCCTTTTGATGAAAAATATGCCAATGAAGGTGAGGAGTAAATTATATTTGAATTAATTAATTTATCAACACATGATTACGGTGCATAAAAACTGTAAAATATCACTTGCAAGACTGCAGTTGGAATAGAATTTTAATGGTAATAGTGCAATGACACTTTTCATTCATGGAGGCTGTATTTGGCTCCATCTTCACCGGTTAGCTCTGCCACACTTTCAGATGACTTGTAGTACACATGTACCGTATGTCCCTGAATGCACCTTCAACGCTGAGAACAAGAAAAGATGTGAGACAGTAAAGTCAGCTTTTGAGACTTCAGAAAACACTAAAGACATCTGGATTATAGATACAATTGGATTCATTTTCAGATAAAATAGTAACAAACACAAGGGTATTAACTATGTCTTAATATATTCTGAAAATTGTGTTTTGGTGCCTCGGTGCACCGACATCAGCAGTTACTCTCTAACGTAAACATGTCCCTGCTGGGTTTCGGTTGTTAATCAGACCAACATAGTACATTTCAAACCAAACCAGCTGGTCAGTGATTGGTCAGCGCTCGTGCTCTTGGGCTCTGGGCGGGCCCCAGGGGTCAGGGGTCACGCAGGGTTCAGGGTCAGTCAGCATGGAGGGCAGAGAGGTGTTGTGTCGTCGTTGGTCCACCGGGGGTCTCTGTTGCTTTGTGCTGCTTTAGCTCGGGCCGGGCTCCCTCTCACTCTGTGAACAGACCCCGCCCCCGTCTGTCTGTCTGTCCGTCTGTCCGTCTGTCTGTCTGTCTGTCTGTCCGTCTGTCTCTTTCAGGTGTCACTTTCGCTGTTGACGTTTGTGCTTTTTATCTTCTCTCCCCCCCCCCCCAAAAAAAAATCTCACTTTCTCTACAACATTCTCTTATTTCTGTTCACATCACTTCTTCCTCTTTTCATGCTGTCATTCATCCTCCTCTCTGCCACCTGTATCTCTCTGACACCCCCCCCCCCCCCCCCCCCCCCCCCCCTGCTGTGGCGGCCCACAGAAGCGATCAGGACAGATGGTCTCGGAGGATTTCCGGGCTCTACTCATTTCTACAGGAAACAGCCTGGTACTGCTGCTGGCATGATGCTCTCCCAGGGTGTCCGCAGGTCCAACGACACCCTAATCCAGCGTAGTGGGCCACGTTCAAAGACTTTAAGACCAACCCAGTGTTTGGGAAAGCTGTTAGTGATGCCTCCCATCACGCTCAGTTTCCAGTGATAAATGACCTTTTCATGATCTGGGCTGGAAATCTAATCTCTTATAGAGTGACGACCAACATGTCTTAGTCATGTTTGCTTAGTCTTTGATCACGTTATCCCCCAAATCTTTATTTTTGCACGCTAACTAAAGTGCAGGTCTTCATTTTAAAAAACAACATGCACACACCCAGATTCCATATTTGATGCATTTGGGAGCTTTTGGCCTTTTTTGTTCAAATAGTAAAATAAAAAGGGGTGTTGTGGAAAAACTCTAAATATATTTGCGTTTTAAGTATATTTGGTTGTACTCTCTTAAATGTGAGTTGACACCTGCGGACACCGTGCGCGCGCTCGCTCTCTCTCTCTCTCTCGCTCTTTCCCTCTCTCTCTCCCTCCCTCTTTCTCCCGCTCCCTGATCCCCGCTGCTAGTCTTGTTTTCTCACATCTGTGCTACGCTATTGTACTTGCTGCCCTAGTTGGTGATAGACTACTGACTGAAACAAAATGTCATTTTTCAAATAGTCCATCCAGATGTTTGTCCTCCGTGCCCTCGCCTGTCTGTGTCCCTCATCGATATTAACCAGTGATCATGTTTTGTACGTAGATGCATGTGTCAAAGTGTGAAATGTATAAAATATTTGGACCGCGATCTTCAACAACTTCCATTCCCTGGCTCAGTCTATTCCCTGGTGGTCCTGATGTTTTACACACTTCAAGCATTCTATGTTGGCGTTAAGTTCTGTCTGTCTGTCTGTGTGTGTGTGTCTGAGTAAAACGTGCCGTCTCTGCTGGGTTAATCTGTGGATTCTCGGTTGCCAGGGCGACAGCGAGTTTGCTCGCATCATGGGCATAGTGGACCCCAACGGCAGCGGCGCCGTCACCTTCCAGGCCTTCATTGACTTCATGTCCAGGGAGACGACCGACACGGACACCGCGGACCAGGTCATCGCCTCCTTCAAGATCCTGGCCGCTGATAAGGTGTGTGTGTGTGTGTGTGTGTGGGGGGGGTGTATGGGTTCATTGCAAGGTTGAAATAATTCAGTGTAATAAACACCTACAGTGCATGGTTCTGATTGGCCAAGAAAACCACATGCTCTCTTTACAGTTGCAGAGCTGGAGGCTTATGGGATGTTATTGTTTCATTTGTTCCCCCTTTAAAAAAAGGAAAAACTGCACTAACAAGTTGAGCATAGTTAAACAAAACATACAATCATCTTTATTTGTCAAATTAATAACTTGAGTAACTCACTCATTGCAATCACCTTGGCCAGAGTATCCAATAATAACCAACATGATGCCTGTGTTAAGAGACCGAGCAGGTTTTTAAACTCATGTTTCTTTTAAACATTCCCAGTAGATTATACAGGATTTCATATATCAAATGCACATCGGTACACTGGTCTTGTCAGGTGTGCTTTTGGTTCACGTCTAATCTCTGTTCCTTCCTGTCTGTGTCCGTCAGCCCTTCATCACGGCCGAGGAGCTGAGGAGGGAGCTCCCCCCCGACCAGGCCGAGTACTGCATCGCCCGCATGGCGCCCTACACGGGCCCCAACGCCACCCCCGGAGCCCTGGACTACATGTCCTTCTCCACCGCCCTGTACGGAGAGAGCGACCTGTAGAGGAGGAAGAGGAGGCCTGGACAGACAGGGGAGGGAGGGAGGGAGAGGAGGAAGAGGGAAGGGAGGTAGAGAGGTATTCTGTGCATAGAGAAGACACCAGGAACAAAAGTGTTTGGAAGAATTTGAGGTGGTGGTGGTGAGGGGCCTCTGTGTGTGCCGGTTTAAAGAAAAAAAAGAAAATCATGAAAAGGTTTTAAGAGTCTGAGCTTGTTGATTGAACTGTAGTTCGGTTCGGCCTCTGATGGTTTTCCAGCTCCGTTATGTCGTAAAACAGATCACGAGTGTTCAATTTGTCTTAAGAGGTTTATGTGGACAGGCAGAACCAGGGGCAGCTGCGGGACAGGGGACAGGTGCTCTGCAGTGGTGGGTCTTTAGCTTCACCCTCTCTGCCTTTGTGGGGTCAAACTGGGGAGGGAAAAGGTTTTTGTGGGGGGGGGGCAGCACAGGCTAATCTGATACTTATGCTAATTTTGTTTATTTTATTATAATTTCTTTCTCTTGCCAGGGGGGTGCAGGGCATTAAGCGGCAGGGTGGTGTGGGGGGGTGACTCGGCGACTGGCGAGGTTTGTGTATTAGATCCTAGAGAGATTAATGGGGGGGGGGGGGGGGGGGGGGGGGGTTGTTGTCCAGCCAGCTAAGATGACATATTTCCCCATAATTCCCGTTTTGCTGGATAAGGTGGCCTGTCTAACCTCAGCTCCTTTCCTCCTCAAGTCTTAGTTTCATTTCTTTTGTTGTTGTTTTTGGGTGGGGGGGGGCGGGAGCTCAGCGCTGTACATACTTATTTTTTCAGTGCGACAAATAACACACACACAGTCCCGGTTGTTGAGGATAATCGTTGGCAGGATTTCCTGTAGGGCAAAAAATAGAGTGACATTTATTTAAAAAAAAAAAAAAATAACATGACAAAACGCAGACATGTAAAAGCTGCTGATAGCAACACAGGGAGAGCAGTTTCACCAGCGGATAGGTTTGAGCTTCCAGAAGTCTTCTTTTCTCTCTCTTTTGCAATGAAACATATTAATAGAAAGATTTGGTAGCCATGACGTCGAGGCTTGCGTACCTAAAGACCTCCCCCCTGTAGAAATCCCATGACAGGCAACACCGTAATAATCCACAAATATTTGCTTCTGTGAAACTATTCTCCTCCTGGGGTGGGCTTCAGGTGCTTATTTAAATACAAAAACTATACATTTATATGATAGGTAAGACGTAGTAGTAGAAACTATTCCAGTTTTATATACCAGGAAATCGCTCATACGTGCAGAAGAAGTGTATACAAGTCATGGATGCATTTGATTGGCTGAATGAAGGGTTGCTTGCACTTACTGGATTTTTCGAGTTCCCACGGCAACGCGCTGTGGAGAGCTCCCCTTGTGACTTTTTGGAAAAATGGTGAAAGTAATAAAATAAAATAAATGTGCCTATTTATGGCTACAGCCCTCTCTCTCTCTCTCTCTCTCTCTCTCTCTCTCTCTCTCTCT
>NC_048409.1:27922038-27922742 GCF_013103735.1 Etheostoma cragini
TTCTCCGGGGGGGGGGGGAAGAACCTGAGTCGAAAAGACTTAGCTTGTTTCAAAAGCTTGTTTCTTTTTTTTCGTGCTCTTTTTTTTTTCTGTCAGGTTGGAGAGAAATGAACTGTGGAGTTGTGATTTCACCTTTTTTGTACTCTTTAATATCAAACCTTATCTGCTGTACTGGAAACTGCAACGCCTTCTGTCTTTAATGAGTGAGTTTCACAAAGCACACATAAAAGTTTCCTTACAAAATACCTCGGCTTGTCTTCATGTCTTTTTTTACTTCTGTCTCTCACATTAGACTCAGTCTCTACATGATAGATTAAAGGCTGCAGAAACTAAGAGCCACTACCTGACCTTTATCAACTAGGGCTGTAATTTACTATTAGTTTTACCGTAGATTAATCTGTCGATTAATCAGTTAGTCGTTTGCTTCATAAAATGTAAGAAAGCGGTGAAGAAGGTAGATCCGTGTTCCCAAAGCCCGAGACGACGTCTTCAGATGTCTCGTTTTGTCCACAACTCAAAGATATTCAGTTTATTGTCACACAGGAGAGAAGAAACTAGAAAATATTCACAATGGCTCACCTGGATGACTCACCTGGAAGGAGGACTCACCTGGAAGGAGGACTCACCTGGATGGTGTGTTGGCCCCGTGTACAGAGGCTCAGTCCTCGCTGCAGGTTCAATTCCAATCTGCGCCCCTCTTCTGC
>NC_048409.1:27922752-27923258 GCF_013103735.1 Etheostoma cragini
CCCCCCCCCCCCCCCTCCCTCTCCATGTCTAGGCTGTCCGATCGGATAAAGGCTTAAAAATGCAACAACAAAAGATCTTTAAAGAATAAGAAAATATTCATATTTAACATGCTGCAATCAGAGGATTTTGACTTATTTAAAACCCCCAAACATCCGGTGTGGTGTTGTAGTGTAGTAGTGTAGTAGTAGTAGTTGTAGTTGTAGTTACTAGTTGTTGAAGCAGCGTGTAAAAAAGTTTGCTAGGCCAAAAAGACCGTTAATCTCGTGATAACAAAAACCTGACGGCGTTAACGGGTTAGTGTTAATGTCATTAATAACTCGTTCAGTAACACTTGAAAATATGTTTTTCTCGCATAAATTTTTACCCTTAAAAAAGTGCTGCAGTTTCCACATGCTTTGGCCCTCTGGGATGACCCTGAGGTCATTGTGAAGTTAACACTCTCAACTTGTTGTTTCTAGTGGCAGTGTGACACTAGGCCTTACTGACACAGAGCTACAGAGGTTAG
>NC_048409.1:27923358-27926580 GCF_013103735.1 Etheostoma cragini
CCACTGTCAATCTTTCCCACGTGGGCCCAATGGGGAGTGTGAGATTTAATTTGCTTAGCTTGGGGGTATCTTGAGATAGACCGATCCTATTGGCTGGGAACAACGTTCATTGCAAACTACACAACCCAGAGAATGTAACGCTGTCTTTGGTTTTGCTGTACCGTGTTCACGGGAAAAGATACACAGGATAGAAACCAAGAAATGATGCACTCTCTAGATTTCTCTATGTCAAAACTTGGGCTGAAACTACCAGATTGTGAGGGGACCAGATAATTATGGATTACAAGGCTTGGATATTCTAATACCTTAGGGTGTTTTCGATGTAGGAAACTAAGGTTTTTGGCGATCTTTCACCGCTGTGATTAAAGACACGAGGAGACAGGTAGGAAACACACACTCGATTATACTCAAATCTTTCTGTGTTTCTTTACTTCAGAACATGATTATCACCGTTGTGAGTCACCTTATGGCTTCGTGTGTGGGCTCGATGGAATCAGGAGACTTTAAGCTTTCAAATGATGTATGGCATGAGCGTGTTTCTGACGGTTTAATGCTTACAATTTAGGAAAGAAGTCAGCACTTCCGAAAAACGGCGAGTTTACGTCCCGTGCACGGGAACCGTCCGCCCAACTGACAGTATACAATATCTATAAATATGTGTGTGTATTTACACATATTTGGTGTATGTATGCATGTATAGGCTATGTGTGTATGTTTCCTATCAACAGTAGCCTACTCAAGACGTCTAAGGGATCAAGATTCAGGTAAAAATGGTCCTTTAAGTCTGGATCTGTAGCCTACTTTCTGAAGTCCCTTTAACCAAACCAGGGACATGAGTCCGGAATCAAGTAGGGTCCTTGATATTTTGGGCTTTTATGGATGTTATTGTTTTGCATGTTTAAAACAATGTGGACTTCCGATTCGTGGAGGAAAGGTTTTAACAGCGAGCTTTCACAAAGTCTGAGAGATGGACACACAAATGTCCTGTCAGACAAATATTTACACAGCTCCAAAACTTTAACAAGCTCAAAACATGAATGACCCTTATTTGATCCCATAGCCTACAATACGGCCCAGAAGTTAGAGATAGATCCACTTCCCACCTTTACACACAAGCCATTGAACCCAGACCGCTGCAGCAAGGACTGAGGCTTAGCACGTGGGACGCACGGTCAACCAGGTGAGCTGCTAGGGCGCCGCAACGTTTGCCCCAGATGGACACGTGCAGGGGACAGTTTACTGCAGCACGTTAGATACTGGACGTTCACCTTTCCTTCGCTCTCTTCTGTACAACATCCCCACAAGCAGAAACCCCTTTAATCGTACTTTGACGCTGAGATTCTCTTGTCCAGAGCGGACTGCTCCTCCGATCTGGGTGACCATCCTGATGAACTCTGACCCCAAAGGCAACCGCTCCGTCAGACCACCCGCTGGTAAGACTTTCTCAAAACACGGGTAGGCCTACACGTCACGTCGTATTCTTCTCAAGGGAAAGGTTTTCTTTACTCTCACACAATCGGATTCTCTTTTTCAGGGTTTATAAGAAAAGAACATACCTGCTATTCTATATACTACGTACTTGATATAATTCTAGCTTTATATTTCTGTGTAAATTAGATTTACTCTGGCTTTGAAGCAGATTGAACGGCTAAACAGTGGAATGGCAACTCCCACCCTGCCCCGTAATGCCCTTGGACCAGAAGACCCTTTTCCTGTAGACCTACATGGCAAAACAGACGTCTGTGAATCATATATTTCAAAATATTTTTAGCGCCACAACCCCCACAAAATGACTCCTTTTACTACCAGAACTTGATCCATTTGGTCCGATGATATTCCGAAATTTTAGAAGTCCGCACAATTAAATAATTTGATCTCAAGGTCTCCATCGGTTGCAGAGTGAGGAAGCAGCAACGATCAGTCGTGTCATTTTTTAGGGATCAAACCCACTGAGTTAGATGTTGGGTGAAGAGTTTCTACCGCTACCAGGCCCCTCTGCAAGGTAATCAGTCCGTCTCTTAGGGCTACAGAACCAGTGATGTGATGCAACTAAGTACAAGTACGCTGTACTCAAGTAGAATATTCACATATTTGTTCTTAAAGTGCTCATATTATGCTTTTTGTTTTTTTCCCATTCCTTAATTGTGTTATATACCTTTTTGTGCACGTTGTATGTTTGCACAGGGAAAAAACACATAATCATTTTTTTTTACTTTTACTTCTAATAATTAAGTACATTTGATCTCATGAAATTACTTTTGATACTTAAGTGCAGTAAATATCAGATACTTTCAGTAACTCAAGTAATAATATAAAAGGTGACTATCTTCTACCAAAGTAATTTTCTAAGGTACTTGTACTTTTACTCAAGTATAGCGTTCAAGTACTTTATACAAGACTGTACAGTTCTCAATCAGTCCGAGAAACATGTACTATATAAAAAAAACTATAGAACCTTTTCTGTCTTGTAACTCACTCTCTTCCCCTCTCCTTATTTGATGTGACTGGTTTATTTTGGTACGGATGTAATTACGCACCGATGCAGAGTCCCATTTAATCTTAATCATCCAATTTCACACCACTTGCCGTCTCTGTTCCCTCGGTGGGTTTCCCTTAAAGGAACCACGCAGAACAAATCCCAATAAATCGCGCTCGGACGGTTCTGTTCTCGAGGGCTTTCATCAGCGCGGTTGGATGTTTTCATGTGATGGTTTTCTCTGGTTCACTGGGGTGAGGAAAACTCCCCGAGGCCTAATGATGTTGTTTCCCTAGTGACAAGCAGCCCTGCACGCTCCGACTCTGCTTGTAATCATTAAACAGACCTAATTAAAAGACATTTACCTCACATAAACAGAAAAGCCAAATTCAATTAGCATTTTTTTGCTTCAGAGATTCTTCTCTCATTTGTTTTATTTCAGGGTTCAAGGTTCAAGGTTCAAGGAGTCTTTGTTATCTCCACGGCAATTTGTTGTGCAGCAGCATGTTACATAAATAACACACAGGTCATACAGGACAACAGCCTTACATCTAGAAACAAAATACGTACTACACGGAAGTCCACACCTCACATGGACTTATTAAAAAAGCCCATAGCAGCAGGGGCAAAAGAGATTGTGTGTGTGTGTGTGTGTGTGTGTGTGTGTGTGTGTTTGTCCTGCGTTTAGGTTTTAGACTGAATCTGCAGCCAGATGGCAACAAGATGAAGCAGCTGTTCAGGGGGTG
>NC_048409.1:27926680-27950554 GCF_013103735.1 Etheostoma cragini
TCTCTTTTTTATGTTGTGAAAAATGTTGTTGTTGTTGTATGTTTACTTCCTTTATGATACGATATATGGGGGGGGGGGTAGTAGCTCAGTCCGTAGGAAGTTGGGTTGGGAACCAGAGGGTTGCTGGTTCAAGTCCACATACAGGAGGTGAACCTTCTGATTCTGTTGGTCTAGGAGGTGAACTGGCACCTCTGGGTGGTGGACTTAGGCACTGCCAAGCTCCTCTTGAGCAAGGCAACGAACCCCCATGGGCCGCCTCTCTGACATCTCTACATACGTGAGCATGTGTGTGCAGTTCAGGTCTGTGTTTAATAACAGAGTGTACATTGTAATTTCCCCTTGTGGGATTAATAAAGTACACGTTATGATTGCTAAATTGAATTGTCCCTCCCCGATGTGAGACGAGTGCAGATTTGAGTCGCGCATGCTCAGATTGAAATGGTTTACAGCATAATGTGTCATACTGAAATTTGTGAAATCCATGAAAGAATAAACTTTTCTCATTACAAAGAATAACATAAGATGGAAAGATGGATCGTTGTAGCTATCTATGGTTGTTTGGTTGGTAATGTTAGCTAAAAAAACGCCATTCAACTGACAGCCTTTGCTGTGTTTGATGCTAACTTGTAGCCAGCAGTGAACACGCTTCGTTAAGTAGGTCCATTTTTACTGTGTTGACATTACAGAAACCTCTCGTTAGCATCTTGTAGGCTACTTGTCACAAAGTGATTCATGCGGAAACGGTTTTAGAAGTCCCGAGGTCCAGGTTTAAATGGTGGGGGGGTCAGGCTTTTGCAGTTGCAGCCCCGAGACTCTGGAACAAGTTTAACCCCCGATATACAAGTTAGTCTGTCTTTTAATACGTAGCAGTGGTGTGACAATTTCATTCTTTTGTTTCTTTGTAACCTTTTCTGATTTTACTGTTTTCAATGTTCACTCTTTCTATTGTATGTTGTGATCTTACTCATTTTGTTGAGCACTTTGGACCCTGCTGGTAGTTGTAAAGTGCTATATAAATACATGTTGATTGATTGAATTTTGATAGTTTTTCACCTTAGACCTCGGTGGATGCATACGTTTCCTCTGGTCTGTTCCAGCGCTAAGATGCTGCTCAGACTGCCAACTTTACACATGAGTGCACAACTCAGACCTGATAAACTGTTGGAAACTGTTGGAAGAGAAAAGATCAACTCCACCTGTTTCCCTGTTCCGTGCTTCTCTTTGCCAATCACCCTTTTAGTACTTACCTCCTTCTCTCCATCTGTTTCTCTCTTAATTAATTTCATTTCACAGTTTCATCTACATGAAGTCCTCTCTTTTTACCCTTCTCCTCATTTTAACCAATCTGCATCCTGTCATTCTTCTCTATCTCGCCCTTGCTTTCTCAGCATTACCAATTTAATTTATTTAATACGACAGAGGCCATGTTATGTCAGATAGCACTGCTGCACACACACACACACACACACACACACACACACACACACATACACACACGTATACACACAGCTTTTCGTTTTATAGTCTTGTTTTTGTCATCTCTTTAATATCCTAGTGATTGGATGAAGTCACACGGCTACTTCTAATAGAGAGGTTGTTCCTGCATGCACGCACACACACACACACACACACACACCCACACAGACTTTTAACAATTAGACAGGAACATTTAATGAAGACTAATAATAATAATCTATCACTCTCTGAAGTTCCCGTCTCCCTGAAGGTGTATTTAAAGCTTTAGTGCGTAACTTTTTTGATATTAATAATCGTCTGTTACATTCAAGCTGTTGCCAAATGAGTTGCTAAGCTGATTTTGGCGTCCGGGGACTTTCCCGCGCAGAAACTCGAGTAAAGATAATAACCTCTCATTCCTCTGTGTCCTCCTTGGTTACTAGCAACTGCCTGGAGGAGGGGTGGGGGCACGTGCGCAATCACCAAAGGCTTGTATCATGTGGACGGGTCAACAGTTTTGTTGTAATTACTTAGAATTCTTCATGGGGGAGACAAACTCTGCACTACAGGTTTAAACTCATGCTGGAGACGTTATGTATAGCTAAACCTTTAAGGTAAACAAAAAGGCTAAAGCCTAGTTCAGTCTCTCTCTCCCTAACTCTCTGTCTCTCTCACTCTCACTCTCTATAACTGGGAAGTATGCTAAAGTGTGGCTGGCCCTCCGACCTCCAAAAGGAGACAGATTTGAGACTAAATATTTCCTTGTCACGTAGCTGCCTAGACTACCTAAATCTAATGAGACGAACATAATTATACATGAACAGGTTTCCCACTATTAGTCATGTATGAGTACAAGCAATTACAATACATGAAGACCCTGAAAAACAGTATCTTTAGCCTAAAAAAAACATATTATAGCTGCACATCTTTAACCAAACTTTAATTGCCTAAAACTAACTGGCAACAAAGCAGGGAAACAACTTAATATGATCTAAATCCAAGCCAAGAAACACTACAACAGCAGGTGACCCCCATCAGCCAATTTTCAGTGCCAAAACACTGTGTTGATCCGAGTGGTGCAAACCAGAGCAAAGTGTTGTAGGCTACTTGCTGTTCTGAACCAATTAACCAAATAACCTGCTTGAGAACAGGTGCACCAGCTGGCACACCAACAGGGAACCAGAGTCTCCACTCCGCCCCCAGATGGGGCTCAGAGCAAACCTGCTCTTGGCAGCATTTTCTACTTCAAGCTATGTGAAAATGCAATTTTGAGGAAATTGTATCAGATTAAAAAAACCTAAAGTTCAGTTGTATTCAGTTTTTGAGCAGAGTGGAAGCTACAAATCACTACGACAAAGTTACTTTTACAATTACCCCAAAACCCAGCCTTTAAAGGTGCCCTGCCACACTAAATCCTTTTTACTTGCATTTTTTTGAAATATGTTAGATCCATATGTGTGTGTGTGTGTGTGTGTGTGTGTGTGTGTGTGTTATGTGGTGAATGTGAAAATGAACTGCTACCTCCTCTGTCAGCTCTACCCACTGAAAAGAAATAAGAGGAGAAATCAGGTTAATTAGAAAAGCTGGTCAGTCTGATGTCATGTTGCCTGAGCTCATTACTATTCATGAGCTCGCCAGTTCCGCTGGGCAAAGGATAAGGATAACCATGCTCTCATTGGCTAGCTGTTAGCCAATCAGAGTCAAGCAGCACAACTTGTTGAATATTAATGAGAACTGGCACAAATTGAGCCAAATGTTACAGAGTCCATGGTACAACTTACCACAAAGTAATGAAATACATGTGGCAGGGCACCTTTACATAACAGGGCAGATAACCTGAACAGAGTGGAGCTTTTAGCAGCTCAAGAGACATATGTTTCCGTCAGGAGATGGTGGGGACCAAAAACAGAGCTAAAAGAGAGAGAGAGAGAGAGAGAGAGAGAGAGAGAGAGAGAGAGAGAGAGAGAGAGAGAGAGAGAGAGAGAGAGAGAGAGAGAGAGAGAGAGAGAGAGAGAGAGAGAGAGAGAGAGAGAGAGAGAGAGAGAGAGAGAGAGAGAGAGAGAGAGAGAGAGAGAGAGAGAGAGAGAGTGTATTGGACACAAACAACACTCCACTCACATCAGTCTGGAAAGGTTGTCCATTTTGTTTTCTGTTTTTTTTTTTTATGTTATTGATATTTAAAAACAAGAAGTAATAACATAAGGGTGTAACAAAAGACCATGTCATTTTAACAAAATGATTCCCAAAATAAGATAAACCCCTTGTGATTCCAGTCAAGCTCAGCGAAGTGGCAGAGTGACGTGAGTTATTTCTTTGCCTGTTGTAACATGAATGGAAGAGACTGCCCAACAGGCTGAAGAGTTTTTTTTAAGTTCTTCCAGCAATTTACAAATAGATGAGGTTTCTTGTTGAGATGTAACATAAGAGATATAAGAGAGTAAGAGGTAACCTCTTTCTACCATGAGGAGACAGGAGGAGGAGTTCACTTTCCACATGATAGCAATGCACTTGTTTCCAGCAATCAAGGCGAGTTTGATGAAGCGTATATTTTTCCTCCTATCAGCTGGCAAAGCTGTTGTGTCCCCTAACACAGCAGCTTTGACCTGTGACATTTTTAATTGTATCTACAGTGGAACCACACAGTGTGTTAGTTTTTTTCTACAGCTTCAAAACACGTGCCCCAGATTGCCTGTGTCTACCTTGCACCTAGGGCAGTTTTCTGGGAGAGTGCTGTTCCCTCTATGCAGTCCTTCTGCTGTGTAATAAATACAATGGATGAGGTTAAGCTGTAAGAGCTAGTGGCGGCTGTTGTAAGATACGTTTTGAGCTTCTGCGCATATTGCCTCACATTCCCTATCCCTGAAGGTGGGATCCAGATCTTGTTCCCATGTGACCTACAGTAGGTTAGGGACACAAACCCCCTTTTGGAGGTTTTAGATGTGCTTTAAGATGATATTGGTGGGGGGGGGGGGGGGGGGGGAGAGGCAGAAGATGCTAAGTGCTCATCTGCTGCAAATTAAAAATGAAAACTAAAGTATGTTGTTTTCATTGACTCCATTCATAAGGCATATCCTTGTAAGCCTGTCTCTGAGGACCGGTGGAGAGCAGGATTGTCATGGCGTGTTCCTGTGTAGGATTATTATGTATTTGTGGCGGGATTTCTATAATTGAAAACAATTTGGATGTGTGGTTTATAAAAGGATTACTTGTGCCTGTCTTCAGAGCGTTATATGAGCGTATAAAGGGAATAGCAGCCAACTGTACCTCAGCTGCATGGAACGGCAAAATACAGCTCAAAGTGTGAGGGTATGGACAAGTTAGAGACAGACAGGTAGCATGCTACATCACTGTGTGTGTGAGTGTGTGTGTGTATGTGAGAGAGAGAGAGAGAGAGAGAGAGAGAGAGAGAGAGAGTTTGTGAGAGAGAGTGCTTGTGTGTGTGTGTGAGAGAGAGTGTGTGTGTGTGAGAGAGAAAGTGTGTGTGTGTGTATCTGTGTGAGAGAGAGTGTGTGTGTGGGTGTGTGAGAGAGAGTGTGTGTGTGGGTGTGTGAGAGAGAGTGTGTGTGTGGGTGTGTGAGAGAGTGTGTGTGTGTGTGTGTGTGTGTGTGTGTGTGACGTTTCTGTTGACACATACAAAACAAAACATGTGGTTCATCCAGAGAACTTCCAGTGCCTTCCTACACAGATCCCAATGAGACACGACACACCCCCGTTCAAAAGTAATGAATCTCCCGACACACAGCTTGATTATTAGAATTGAATGGTTGATATTTGATGCTTTTATGTTGTAGAAAGGCCTCTTTACAAATAGATGTTAGTTAGTTTTGCATTAATGAGCACTAGACACTGAAACAGCTTCCTGTTTCAGTGTAAATTGCTCGATAATGCAGTCTACAACAAGCAGGAATTAACATCTAGCAGAGGTCTTCTACAAACTTCACCATAGGAAGGTTAGTCACGCAACACTGAGGGGACATCAACTAAATGAAAGTTTGACTCATTTAATTCTTCTTTTGTGTTAATTGGAGCTATTTTTCCGTGTGAATAAAGCATTTGGTGTCTGAATTTGACCGTTTTTACCTCTGTTAGATTAGTTATTATTGAAGGAAAGAAGACAAACATCAACATGACAGCTAAATATTTCTTTCTTTTTTTAAAATGGTATTGTCAATAGAAAAACTTCCTCATACAGTGTGCTGTGTGCTATAGTGGAGAAAAGATGGCAGATGGTTTTATGTTTTACATATTGGTCACTAATACAGGACAAAACATATATTTTTAGTCTTTTGGAGATAAATGGACTCTTTAACAAACCGAAAAATTCACATCCTATTTTCTCTAACTTCGACAAGAGGGTATTCAAATGGAAATATTTGGGTTTTTTTTCATCTTTTTTCACATCACAGTCATCCGGTAAAAGAGCAGAGGTGGAGGAGTCCAGGTGAGCGGGGTTTGAAGGCAGCAGGTAGAAAGGGAAAGGGGGAGAGGGGGGGTGCAGCTGATGATCAGTGATTCACACAACAGGCGAAGTAGAGGGGAAGGTCTGGCAGAGATGTCGGAGAGGTCCCGAGGTCCAGGGTCTGCGGTGATCCAGTCCAAACGGGACCTGCATGTGGCTTCAGTTTCCCTCGTGTTGGTTTTTAATGGAATTATTTTCTTATTCATTTTCCCTGTCTCTCTCTCTCTCTTTCTCTTTTCTCTCTCTAACATTGTTTGCCAGTAGTCATCAGTATATGTGTATGAAGTCGTCGTTTTGTCTCACGGGAAGGCCGCTGGTTGCCACAGCAACTGCTGCCCTCATTGCCATTTCACAACAAACAAACCAGCAGATAGACATGAAACAAAAGAGAAGCAACAGGTCCCATTAACAGCCAAGTATTTCCCTGGGTGCATTAGCTCGTAAATTGGACGGGACGTTAACAAGACATCCTAACGGCAGCAGAAACGAGCCGTGTCTCTAATGTCCTTCCTGTGTGGTGTCCAGACTGAGCCTGAAGGGCCGACATGTCCAAACCAAGCAGGCTGCGGGGGGATTGTGTCTCTAACAACATGGCCTCCGGGCACAAAGCTGGAATGAAACCCAGAGGACAAACGTGAAAATGTCTGTCTGTCCCTGAGATGAACATCTGCTTATCTGTCCCCGAAGGACAGCCTGCGGAGGTCAGGCGTCGAGAAAAAGCTACCAAAAGACCAAAATGATACAATCAAAAGAACCTCATACCTATAAGGGATGGGGGAAATAGATTTGCATATATCAAATGTTTTTTTTGGAGCATTTTTTAGGCCTCTATTTATAGGACAGCTGAAGACATGAAAGAGGGGGGGGGGGGGATGCAGCAAAGGGCTGCAAACCTGCAGCTGCTGCATTGAGGTGATATCGTCGGTGATATTTGGGTTTAATGTGGACTGAAGAGGTAAAACTTTCCAGTATATGTGTGTGTTTATCCTTAGTTTTGCCTCCTGACTCAGAGCCAGAGCTTGTTTTTCTCCCATCCGGGAATGCTATGTGGACTAGCCAGACCCTCCTCAAAAGCGAGACTATATGCTGTAACTACCCATGGTGGTGATATTAGGGCTGAGGTCGACAGAGGAGGAGCGATGGAGCTTGCAGGTATAAGTTGAATAAGTCAGTTTCTGGATGGATCTCCACCTTCCCGCTGTGTCACTGATCGTTTGAAGTCCTCTTTCAAAATGTCACACACTGTTAACTCACCTGTGGTGTGTAATCTAAAAGAAACTGCAATATCACACTACTTTATGGCTTAGTGTTAAGATTGTATTAGTTTGTATACGCCATCCTAAAACTAACACACTGTGGTTATGAGGTTAAGGCCTCAGGGTTTCACAATATAAGCCAATAGAAAGAAACCGGCACACTGACCATTAATTACTTTGAAATTTACCAGATGAAGGTTATAAGATCTGCTACCTTTGGCCACATCCTATGCACCTGCCCAACAGGAAGAGGAATGCACATTATAAGCCGTTAAAATGCAATGAAGCACTGCGTTAGTCATCGTAACACATCATGTGTGTTATTTTTCCTTTTTCGGCTTGACACATTTTAAATTTCCTTCCTAGTGTAAAATCCTAATAGACGTTATCCCAGATCACGTTACAGAGTAGGTGTGTAGATATCGCTATAATTAACAGAGACCCAACAATCCCCCTAAGAGCAGCTGCTCTTATTGCACCGGCGGCGAGGACTAACTTCCTGTTCCCACGCAGACACCTCGGACAGAACCTGGAGAGAGAGAATGAGACCAAACTACAGTGTATATAGACATGTGACTCATAATGATTATAGCAGTGGTTCTAATGAAGATCATGTGGACTGAGGAGGTGAAACCTTCCAGGATTTAACAAGAAAGAGTGTATGAAAGTCAGAAAGAATAAAATCATGTTGCGCAGGAGAAATATATTTATCCAAGTTTTTTCCAAGTTTTGTCTCCTTGGAGTTGTCCTGACCCCAGTGTTGGGAACCACTGTCCAAAAAACCCACATGGACTCCCGTTAAACTGACAAATTATCAGTATAGATTATCTTTAATGGCATATTTGCACAACACTCTAAGAAATATCTGTAAATTAACAGTTGCATGACTCTAAATTTTAACAGAATTTGTCCCTTGAATGTGATTCACAGCTTTATTTCTGTTCAGTTACAACATAACTGAAAATGTAAAGTTCTTTTTAAACCATTGACACAGTTATTTAACTGAAAAATTAAGTTTTTTTAATTACGGTAGAAAGTCATAGCTACCGGTGCCGTTTCTGTTATTTTACGGATTTATTTCTTAGAGTGAGGTACAATACGTTTTGCAACTTCTGTAACAATGCTATTATAATAAATAATGTGAAAAATAGCAAAATTGTGGCAATAAGGCTGCAACTGGATTAAAGCTTTAGTGCGTACATTTTTTATATTAACATGTCTATTACATACAAGCCGTTGCCAGATAAGATGCTCCAATTTAATTAAGACTCTCAGCTCCACAAAACTCTCTCTGGATTTCTCAGCGTGGCTGTGTTCAGAAGATCGTATCTTCTGGTGACTTTTGCGCGCAGAAACTTGAGTGAAGACCTCTTTTAAAGACTCCATCTTGTTTTTTAATCCTCCATGTCCTCCTTGGCCGCTAGCAACAGCATGGAGTGAGGGTTGCGCGATCACGGAAGGCTTGTATCATGTGGACGCATGATTTTTGTTGTCAGCACTGAGAATTCTTCATTGGGGCGGCAGAAACTGCGCACTATAGCTTTAAAATGGTGCAATTAGCTCGGATATGGAAACACACAGTATGGATGTAACGTTGGGTTCAACATTGGGGGGGTGGAGGGGAGGGGGGGGGGGAAATTGACATTTGGAGCTGCAAACACTTCATTTTCTGCATTCATTGTTCTGCATTAATGTATGGTGCAAATGTGTTTGTTTATGTAAAGGAAATTCTAATACATTACTTGGCGGGGTTGCACTGGGCAATTTTGATTATTCGTCGGGTTGTAACCCCCCCCCCCCCATAGCCCATGTAAATTAGGTCTTTGGATGAAATGCACTGAAGGTAAACCTTGTACACTGAGGTTACATTTTAGTCTCACGTCAACTGGCTAAGCACATTTATAGAAATGTTGATCAATGTGCTTGTGTCCTTACAAATAAAATAATATATAAATCAGTCATTTAATACATTTGTTATTGTCAGCATCATAAAATCAGCAGTTATGGGGCAGAGACAATTTATATACGGCACTTAGTAGACTGATTCCATGCAGTTAAAGCTCAAGGGTAAAAGTTTTTTTTCAGTCCGGAGGTGCAGGCGTGGAAGGCCTTGTAACATCTGCCAGATGTGTGGAGCTCAGACTGATGGCTGCGTGTCTCTGTGGAGTTCTTACTGATCCGAGAGGCTTCTTTGAGGCAGAGTGTGCTGGACATGTCCTCCAGAGCTCGGAGCTGTTAAATAATCGTCTGTGCTCTGGAGACAACCCGCTTAAGAGCTTCTCTATTCACTCTAAATTCAAATCCATCATCAGCTGACCACACCCTGGCCTCTCCACTGGTCACCGCTCCAACAGAGGGGTGCTGGGAGGTGCTGGGAAGTGCTGGGAGGTGATGGATCTGCGACCAGCAGATGGCGCTCTGGCTCTGAGGCAGCAGTGACAAGAGCAGCAGCAGCAGGTGAGGAAACCTCACAAACTGCATTTCTCCCCAGACACACCCTGTAAGACCAGGCCTCAGCAGAACACAGCTCTTATAAAACATGCCAGATTTCACTAAAGCAAAAGGTATAGATTTCATGATAATACAACCTGCTCTACAGATGGAGGTGAGCAGAGTCAGAGCCCTGGCACGTAGGAGGCTAGGGGTTTAATGTGGACTGTGTACATAATGGAATAGTGATATGAATTATAGATGAGCTGGAGCCTTTATGTATAGGTTATTGTGTGTGTGTGTGTGTGTGTGTGTGTGTGTGTGTGTGTGTGTGTGTGTGTGTGTGTGTGTGTTTGTGACAGACAGGGTGACAGACTGAGTGCTCCACTGAGCCCATGACTAACAACAAGAAAGTGGCCTACAGGTCACACACAGGCATCAATCTGCCAAGGATTTCAGGACAGAAATACACACACACACACACACACACACACACACACACAGTATTTCTCCTGTACATTTGCATGCTGGGATTAATCTATAATTCATCTAGTAGAATCAATAACTGTCATTTTCCCCTCACTGTAATCTTTTCTCCTCAAGACCACAGAGCCAGGCGGATGGGATGGATATCATAAAAACATGCTGACTGAAGCAGCACATACGTTGTTAATTTGGAGAACACAGAGGCAGACCAACAACATCTACAAAATTAAACAAGTAACACGACTGGACACAGGAATACAAAAAAGGCTGTATAGACAGAGGAAGTATTCAAAGTATGGTAGCACGGATGGGCCAATCCAACAAGCGAATGGGATCAAATTAGTGCTCCACTATAGACGGGTTGATCCGGATGATGCCAGCGTGTGTGGTCTTAAATCCATTTCATACATGTAATGCAACCCGGGAATTATCCAGACGTTATACGCGGAGCTGTATGGACATTAAATGGTTTTTACCCTGCTAGGTATCTGGTCTAGAGTCTGTTTAATGTCTGATTAAGATCACGTGTGATGGAGCAGGTCTTTGTTCCAAAGAATCCACGAGCAAGTGGGGGTGTTGATGGCATTTCTATTCTCAAAATGTACAAATAGAGTGTGAAAAATAAGGGTTAAATACATGAAGATGTCCAGACCCGAAGAGATGGCGATATACTGGTACTTCTGTCGGTAATAGCCAATGGCAAAATCATCAGATAAATTCATGAAACAGCAAGAAACTCGGTTGTTTATGACCAGATTAACTGGCTACGTGACCGCGGTGGGACGTCTTCTATAAAGGTCTTAGTTAATGTTTTAGTTGTCTAAATTTGTCTAGCCCATATCGATGTCCCGTACGAATGTCTGTCCCGACGTGCTGTACCATGTTTTATGTTTCTGCAGAACAGGAACCCGCTGAAAACCAGTTATTTAACTGAGTCAGGCCCGTTTATATTGTAATGTAATGTTACTTTCCTGTATAATAAATATGAATGAATGAATGAATGTAATGCATAGAAAGGGAACCCCTTCTCCCCAAATGAGAGCCAAAATGAAATTGTGTCTGAGGTTCCCTGCTCTACATTCCCACTTCAAAATCGAACACTATGGAAGGATGTTGTAATTTGATTTACTTCTCATCTTCTAAACCTCTAGTTAAAAACATTTTTGCCACCTGCAGATGATCCAATACAAAGGTCAGTCATCTATATTACAAACATGGAGTTTGAATGATCACTCCCATCACTGTGCAGACAGGAGTGATGTAAACTCCATGGGATCTCGGCACAGACGGTTGGAGCCAGAGGCAGGACACACCTTCATCTGTCATTTAGGGGCTTCGCCTAATTAATCCAGCCGTGGGATTATGCAACTACACATTAAGGCCATTAAAGTGTCCAGCAGGCAAATTCAATTGCGTTTAAGACTAAAAACTAGCAGGGTGTAGTCACATCCTGAAATAGAAATAGTAGCTTCAGGAGCCATTGATGAGATATTGACATCACAGTGATTCAACACACAAACACACACACAAACACACACACTCATAACCCATCACAGACCACGTGAAACCGAGTCAGATAAGTGCAGAGAATATAAAGAGATATGCACGCGGTGAACCCACTGGAGCAGATTCAGGTACCTCGATGGAAAGGACGCACTCATCTGTGCTTCAGATGACTGATATAAGAGGATCTGTGTGTGTGTGTGTGTGTGTGTAATTAAATCTCTGATTCTGGTTAACGACATGCTAATTGGAACTAGAAAGCTCGGTCACGTCGACAGGTGGAGAATCAAAGCACGGCAGCTCATTATGAAGCCAGCGCTGCTCAACATGCAAACTTTCCTCGTCCCCGTTCTGGGTAAAAACAGAGCTGAGCCAATGGAAATGTCTGGACTGATTCAACAACATTCCCATTTTTCAGCTGATGCAAAGTCATCGTCTCAGACTACACAAAACAAATGTAGCACAACAAACTGTTAAATGCTCCAAGGCAACAGTTTTGTTATCGACTTCCTCCGATTAGATGGAAAAACCTCTTGATTCTGGATTTGTGAAAAAGGTTCTGGAGACTTTGATGACTGAAGTATTAAATGAAATCTCGATGGAGGAGAATATGGATTAGAAATGCAATTTAACCACATGTAGTGTCATGTAGTGCCATCCCAACTCTGACAGTGTGTGTGTTTCCAAGAGGAATACATCTCTCGATCAAGCTGTCAACTTTGTGTTATGTAAAGATATTGATGGCACCATAACAAAGATGCTCACATAGATCTAGTTCACTCTATCTCTCTCTGGGAATCAGGCTGAGATGTGTGTTAGGCCCCGTTTCTGTGTTTCTACCAAAATTTTAACAGGAAACAGTCCCAGAACACAACAGTCCCTCACCATGGAGCTGCCTAGACTCCCTTACTCCGTAGACATGCATTCATACTTGAACACAGGACGGATTCTGGCCCTATCTTCTTGTCCCCCGACTTAAAATGCCGGCCACTAATATCAGTTTTGATCAAAGTGCTTAAAACTTGCCTATGGAAAGTATTGCTTACTGTTTGTTAATACAGTGGCTCAGCCCCAGAGAGAGAGAGAGAGAGAGAGAGAGAGAGAGAGAGAGAGAGAGAGAGAGAGAGAGAGAGAGAGAGAGAGAGAGAGAGAGAGAGAGAGAGAGAGAGAGAGAGAGAGAGAGAGAGAGAGAGAGAGAGAGAGAGAGAGAGAGAGAGAGAGAGAGAGAGAGAGAGAGGCCATGATTGAGCGAGTTAGAGCCTGAATGAAGCAAGGTAGTGCAGTAGAAAGCTGTGATTTAGACGATTAAACACTCCTTTCTGATTATTTCACAGAGGTTACATTTTAAAGCACAAAATAACACACATACCTCCGGGGCTATGTACCAATTTGTCTGATTTTGTGCGAATGCCTAGTTAATGCCTGTTTCTTTCTGTGTGTGTCGGTTAAAGCAACACTAAAGAACTGCTCCGCTTTGGTCCCCCTACAGGTTGGGAGCAGAATTGTCCATTACCGCTGTCCCATAATGCCCCAAAATGTCTCTTTATATATCCTCACTCTGAAATAAAATGCAGGATTTCTTAAAAAGCAATTGAGTGAGCATGAGGAAAACGCGTCTGCTCACCGAGCCGCCATTACTGGGAGTGCGAAGGCAGAAGTGACGGTCACCCGGTTACTAGTTGATGAAGCACGGAAACGGTTTGGAAATATTATTTTAAGATACATTATTTGGGGGCCAGTTTGCCAGATCTGTAGTTTGAATGAGACTTAAGAGTAATGGTAATGGTAACCGTGATGGACAATTCCACTTCTCAAAAAGTACTTTAGTGTTCCTTTAACCCTTGTGTTGTCTTCCTGTTAAAATTAATCAATTAATCAACACTTTTGTTGATGCTTTTTAATCAGTGTTTTTAACTTTTTCTTATGTTTTTTGTCCCTTTTTTAAAAATGGTTGTTTGACGTTTTCAACACTACGTAACACTTACTCATTAACTTTAGTTTTACAGTTATTTTTTTATAATTTATGGTCAATAAACCTCATTCATGGGAAATTATACCTAATGTTTGAGTTAGCAAAGCAGAAACTAGGAATTATTTAGATGTTATTCATTGAATTATTTAAATTAAAGGAAAGTATGTTGATGGATAATCTCAGACTAGAATACGTCAACTTTAACTCAATACTATAGAGACTATATAGACTCCCATAGAGATTTTTTACTTGCCAAAGAGCGTTGTGTGGAATCAATCATGTTATTTTGGATAATTAATAAGAACATTGATATAGGAAAACGGGTAAATTTGACCCGAGGACAACATGAGGGCTAAACATGTGCCCAGGTAGGAGCTGCACGATCTACACAGGATGTCATTTGCTGCGGGTTACACACCCGGGTCGGGCCAAAAGCTCTTTTCTGACGTCCATAAATGTCCCACACAGAAAAATAAGAAAGTGACAAACAGGCAGAGGGCAGAGCAAAATACCCCCTCACTCTGGGCATCAACTCCTCAACTCTGAGTTATCATTTTCCAGCAGAGCAGCCGGGCCGCCCACTGACTCTCAACTGGTTCCCATTTAGCAGGAAACTCCCATTGAGCCAATGAGGCCAACAGGACCACATCAGCTCTTAGCAGCACAGAGAAAGCCTGCAGCAAGACTCGTATAACTCAGGAAGTTATAAGTCCTCTGAGTCCTGTTGTTGTAAACTGGCTAAAGCAATATGACACGGATGGAGTCCAAAGCTCGTGTAACGCTGGGGGGGATTGCTTGTGTTTCTTTTGCTGCGTTGTGTGTGACCGATCCTTGTCTGGCCTTCATTTCATAAATCCATCACTATGTAAAATCTTTCCTGTAGGTGCTGAGCCTTCTTTTTGTGTTCCATCCTTCATCTCACTGTAGAAGGAATTATTCAGATCTAGATTGACCCAGGGTCTGGCAGCAGGAGCTCACAGTGAGCATGCGAGCAGCGCCTTGTAGAGTCCTGGAGTGTGTTTCAGGTAGCCGCCCTCCTGCCACCAGCCAGCGTCTCTCCTCCTTTGGCTCTGATTTTCATCTCTCTGTTTGTTATTCTATGTTTTTTTTCTCCAATTTCCATTTTTAGCCGGCTGGTGTGCAGCAGACAAGCTGCACAAATTCATGTGACAACATGACAACACACACACACACACACACACGCACACACGCACACACACACACACACACACACACACACGCACACAAGGCATTGACAAGGCAGTGCTTCACTGCTCTCATTAATGTTGAAAAGTTATACTCTCTGTCGTTCCTGATATCTGTGCTCTCTCTCTCTCTCTCTCTCTCTCTCTCTCTCTCTCTCTCTCTCTCTCTCTCTCCCCCTCTCCCTCCCTCTCTCTCTCCCTCCCTCCCTCTCTCCTTCTCTCTCTCTCTCACTCTCTCTCAGCTCCTTGTGTCTCGGTGGTAATGGGGATGACAGTGACGTGCAAATACAGCTTTAGAGATTGATTGATGATTCATTTGTTGCACACACACACACACACACACACACACACACACACACACACACACACACACCAAACATTGCATCTCTCTCCTCCTCTTCCTCATTGTCCCTCTGAGTCTCTTTTCACCACAGAAGTCCATCGTCTCTTCCGGCCGACGCCGGTTCCTCCTCCATTCACTGCACAGCCCCGCATTTCTTAACCCTGTTATTACAATTTTCTCACTCCGAAGTTTCTTTGAATCCTTTTTCTTCTGTCTAAGGGCTTTTCCGATTGTAAACCACTTCGACATCTCACCAAATTCTGCCTTTCCCCTAACAGTCTTACCTAACCCTAACCCTCTGCCTCATCATATCAAGACACTACTGCACTAAGTGCAACCTGCACAATTGGTTTATTTACATTTAGCATACTATTTAAGCAGTTGCACATTTTGTTGTTTTTTATAATTAATTTTATTCCTATTATTATTTCTTGTATATCTATCTATCTATCTATCTATCTATCTATCTATCTGTCTATCTATCTATTAATTTATCTATCTATCTATCTATCTATTAATTTATCTATCTATCTATCTATCTATCTATCTATCTATCTATCTATCTATCTATCTATCTATATATTATTATCATGCTTTCCTCTTCCTCTCACCTCACTAGACTCCTGATCCCTTCCTCCTTCTCTCCTCTCTCCGCCCCTCTTCTCTTAAGTTTAATCTCCGTATACTGTATGTATAACGTTTACTGTCTCTACCTGAACTGAGCCGAGTCACAGCTGCTTTTTTGGGCAGCACGCCTGAGGCTTAAAATCAATACTCCATTTTCCTGTGATGAATTGCCAGTAACAACATTTTTCACACACATTGTCGCCCTCGACGTGTGCCTGATCTAAAGTGAAAACAATTTGATGGAGAATGAGTTGGATTTTAACACAGTGAAGGCAAGAAACCATGCAGAAAATCTGTGTATGCTCAGTATTACAGCCAAACCAGCTCATTTAAAGGTAATACAGTATATGTAGGAGTTAAAGTAAGTTAGTAAGTTAGTTAGTTAGTTAGTAAGTTAGTTAAGTTGTACACATAAATACATCATTGTCACTTTAAGTTATTTTAGTTAATGCTGATTTTATGTCATCTCCTACTTTTTTTTAAATTACATATTTTTGACCTTTATTTATTCAGAGAAGCTTAATTGAGAGGAAGGCTTTTTTTTTGCAGGAACACCCTGATCACATTTATAGCTGGAAGCTGCCCAGTACAACCACAGTCCGATCTGCTGGTCACTGAGCAGCTCCACTGGCAGTTGGGGTTCAGGGTCTTGCCCAATGGCACCTCAGGGGTGGTAATGAGGGATGATGATGAACGTGCGTCACTTTGTAACGCGTTATAATGCTTGCCTTGCTGCTAGCGTGGCACGCCCTCATCCTCTGCTTCTGACTGGCTAGTAGTCCTGACCTAGGTTCTGCACATGTGAAACTCCCAACAAAGATAGAACAGAAGTGCGATGCCTCACTCTGGAGCTAAAAGAGAGAGCTCAACACACAGGGTGAAAAGGGGAGCTGCAGCAATGTGCAGAACAAAAAAAATGTGGTGTTTCATTTTTAAATTAAACTTCATAAACCTATTTTGGTACAGCCTCTAAATCCAATTATGAACCTGAAAATGAGCCTAATAGGACCACTTTAAAAAAAGAAGCAAACAAGCATATTAGTTTTAAAATTTGGTTAAAATTTCATTTAAGCTTTAAATGTGCAATAATAATTAACATAAGCAGAGAAGCACATCTCACGCCAGTAGTGTTATTAGTGTTCCTCAAAATTAATCTCCCTGAATCCCTGTCTCCAAACACGTTGAGGAAGTAAATTTTTCCACCAGTAACTGAAAACCAGAAACCGAAGCTCCATTTGTTTGCAAGAAAACTGCCGCCCTTTTGTTTTTGTGCCATTAGGTAATCAACCCTCAGGCATACAGAGGAAAATGCAGCGTACAGGCTTTCAGAAGCCCACGGTCATCCTGCCAATAGTTGCAAATTGTACAAATGTCTCAAATAATGTATTCTTCATCAATGTTACTTAGGTCTTTGCAACGGATTCCTCTCTTGTTTGGTGTCTTTGGTTTGAGCTGTGAGCCTCCAGTCAAGCGGACGTGATTCAGAGGCCTTTGGTGCAGATCGCTCTGAGGCCAGCCAGCACGCCTGCAGCTTGGCTGGGGAAAAGAAAACACATTTCCTGCTGATGAAGCATGCAGTGAAGGACAAACCCTCCACAACTGGCTTTTTATCTGTCAGCTCTCCCCTTTGTAGCCACGGCAGGAGGATCACTCAATAGATTTCCTATCGGAGTTAGTAATGATTTCTCATTCTTTAACGTCCCCATTTCTCCTCTGATCTTCCTCCATGTGTCTTTTTCATATATATTACATGTATTTATGTATGTGTTTCCCTTTTTTTCTTTCTGTCTTGTTTTACATCTCTTTTCTTATTTCTTTCTAATTCCCTGTCTTTGCCTTTATTCCACATTGTGTGTTTTTGTCTATCTGGCCTTCTCCGTCCGTCTCCCACGTGTCTGATATCTCCAGTGGGCCGTGTCCCCTCCCACTCACAAGACACTCACACTTATTACACTTTCATTTGTCTTCCCCAAGTGCTGTGTGTCAGAGAGAGAGACACTGAGATGCAATAGGAAATGGCCTCGCAGCATCTCAAGGCTGATTTAATTTAGATTCCATGCACAATGCAGAGTGTTTTTGCTTGTAGTCTGATAGTAGAAGCTCCCGCTGCTGTGGGAGAGCAACCGCCATCTGTTGCAGCAGAGCTTTGCAACATGTTTGTATCACTGAACATATTGAGCTTGGTAACACAGAAAAAGAGCTCAGTGGCAAACAATAAAGTGATTGTATTCATTTTGACAACCACTACCTTTATTTCACAACAATGGACATTTTGCAATGATCAGATGAAAAAAAATCAGAACTTTTACCTTGAAATTAGGTGTAATAAATCTCTATAATCCTAATAATATTAAAAAAGACAATGCATGGAAAAAATGAGTAGAAGTGAGACATGGAACTTCTTTGGCCAACGATCCTGTTCATTCGGGCATTTTTGATACTCTTGTAACACCAACAGTACTGGAGCACTGTACAGCTGTCAGTCAGGTGCCCTTTGACCCTCTGACTCTGGCCATTGGCATGTCTGGAGTTTCAAACTCCTGAGGTAGTGTCTGAGTGACATTAGTCTGAGCATGTGTGACGCATCAAGTCCACTGTCCTCAGCTCCCCGTTTGTCATCCTGTGTATTTTCTTTGGCTTGTTTATCTCATATCTTTCCACCTGTGTGGTGTTCCTCTGATAGCATGCTCCTTTTGGAGATTCAACCACAACTTGATTTCCCGTTTTACTCACAACTTTGCGTGGAGTTGTTTTGAATGGCGTGGTAAACTTGTCTATTTTGTCCTTCTGTATGAGTACAGTGTCTGCAATGTCCACCTTTAGGTACTGAGCTCGTCTTTGTTCATCAACATGTAATTTTGCCTTTCCTTTCTGCTCTGCATCTCTGTCTCCAGCTCTGTTGTGCTTGATTCACAGATGTCTGGTAACTTTCCCCTCATTGTCCTATTAAAGAGCAACTCAGCAGGGCTTTTTGCTGTGGTCGCATGTTCCGTGCTTCGGTACACAGTCACACACTTCTCAGTTCATGTTTCCAGTCTAGTCCTTCCGCCCTAACAATCTTTATTCTTTTCATTAGTGACGCATTTTAGCGCTTTTTCCATTAGCTTGAGCCCATTTTGGTGTTGTCCTCCCGTGCTCGATTACCATTACTTTTACAGTATTTCCTTAAAAAGTCAGATTTGAACTGTGATCCACTGTCTGACTTGCAGGTAACAGGTAGTGCATGTCTGCTGAAGATTGATCGAGGCTGATTTTCTCTGTAGTTGTAGAGGTCAGAACATCATACTCATACCAGCGACTGTAATATTCTACTACTAGAGGTATGTAGTGATTGGTTGGCAGTGGTCATGGCATCCATGACAAGTCTTACAATACTTCTCAGCTGCTGTATCCATGCCCGGGCCACCAAACCTTGGTTCTAAGGTGTTGTTTGGTTCCCTTTACTATCAAGTGTCCTTCATGAGCTAGTTCAAGTGCTTGTGCATGGAGATTTCGCGGCTATACTATGCGATTGCCACAAAGGACTATGTATCCCACTACACACAGTTCATTCGCAATTATGCTTTACAGTTCTCAAAGCTTTCATGTTTGATGGCCTTGTGTACCTCCACTATTTCAGCGTCAGTAGCTGTAGTGAGTGATCTGTGTTTAGCACTTGTTGCTACAAATCTCACATACTCCTCTCATTCATGTTTGTGTATCTCCTTTTTTCCCTTTGCAGTTGTGAAGCAATGATTCAGCAATGTTCAGTTTGCCAGGTGTGTGTACTACTCTGAAGTCATTTGGCTGCAGTCTATCGCTCCATGCGTGCACATGGTTTGGATTGCTGACTGTATTTAGCTTCCAACGGCTTATGATCTGTGACTAGATCAAACTTCCTGTCATACAAATACGGATGTAGCCTCTCACAAGCCCACGCCAGAGCTAAGGCTTCACGCTCTGAGAGGACCTCCGCTCACAGTCAGGCTGCGTCCCACACAGCACACAGGTGCCATCTCTCCATGCTGGTCCTGCACTAGTACAGCTCCTACACCTACAGGACCTGCATCTGCTATTACCTTGGTTGGTGCTTACATGTCAGGGTAGGCTAGTGTACCAGCTCTGGACAGTTCATCCTTTAAAGCTTGAAATGCCTTTTTCTGTTCTAGTCCAAAGTTGAATTGTGTGTCCGTTCTGGTTGGACGTCGTAGTGGCTCTGACAGTGTTTAAAACTGTGACATGAACCTACTACTGGAACCAACAAGTCCCAGGAACCTTCTCACCTCTGTGGCGTTGTCTGGTTCAGCTCTTACTCTCTCTCCTGTTGGTCCGATTCCTCTCTCTGACAGAAGTATCCCCATGAACATCAGTCTATCCATGTTAAACTGACGTGTTTCGGGATTCAGTGTTAATCCACATTCTGAGAGTCTTTTTTTGTGATGTGTTTCCTGGTCTGGTGCGTGAACTATCACATCATCTGAGATGTTTTCCACACCCTCAATGCCAGCTAACGCATTGGCTAATCTCATGTTGCTGTTGCTCACTGGCTGACGACACACCGAATATCAGTCTCTTGTACATGTATACTCTGTTGTGTACTGCAAATGAAGTTATCTCTAGTGACTCTGGAGTTAGTTTTAATTAATGATAGCCCCTTTTCATGTCTAGCTTGCCAAATACAGCGGAGCAATTAATGCCTTGGAGTATCTCATCCACAGGAGCATGGTATCGTTCCCTCACGATAGCCTCATTAGCCCTTCTCATATCTAAACACCTCCTGATATCCTTGTCAGGTTTTGGGAGTATGACCACCGGGTTGACCCAGGGGGGATGTGTCCTTCCACACATTCTACAACGTCCATGTCCATCAGTTGTTTTATCTTTTTCTCTACAGCCTCCTGGAGATTGTATGGTATACATCAGAGTGGCTGCGCCACAGGTTTCACCTTCGGGTCGATGTATAGGCTAATCTGCTCAGTGTTCAATTTTCCTACTCCCTTGAACACATTTGGACATTGCTTCTGGAGTGTATGTTTGGTGTCTGAACAGCTGAGACATTTTCATCTATTTTCAACACTCTTAGCTTCATGGCTGTTCTTTTCCTCAAGAGTGATTCACCGTTGCCTTTAATCACAATAAACTCTGCCTTCTCAGTCCTATACCAATTGTGATTTCACACTTAAATGTCCCCTTAACTGACACTGACTGGCAAGATGAACATGGGTACAAATTCCTCTGCTCTTTTGGCACTGATGAATATCATTTTATCTGTTGTGCCTTCAGTCTGCCTCATACATTTTCTCCCATTACATTACTTGTATCGCCTGGATCTGCTAGCATAGTTTACTCCCCACACAAAAGGTAATACCGCTGACATTTCATCCTCTTTTATAATAAATGCAAACTCTTTTTGGTCAATCTCAATATTGTTTGCTTTTTTTATCCTTTTGTGCAGCACTTTTTTTGAGAATTGGTCTTTTCCATTACAACTGTGACATGTCTGTCCAGGCGCAGGGCATTTGGGATCTTTTCCCATCTGATCAGTGTATTCACATCTGTAAAAGAAATTTCCCAGTTTTGTCGTCATCTTTATCTCTCAATATTCCCCTCGTTTTCATGAACTTTGCTCCTTTTTGTTTGACATGATGAACAGTTTCTGTCTTCCCCTGTTGTCCCTCCGGAGACATGGTCGCCATCGACTCCTCATGTCTTTCCCACTGTGAAGCCAGTTCCACCGTGCGGGCCGGCGTCAGTCCACGACCTTCTTCGGGTAATTTTCTGCGCACATAGGCTGATGTTCAGTACACTGACTCAGGATTGCATCCCTTATCTGGTTGTCTGTAGCAACTCGAAAATCCCAGACTCTTGCCGTCTGCCTCAGACGTGGAGAAAAGTCTCACCTTGTTTCTGACACAACTTGTGAAACATCAGGTGTGCAAACAGCTGTATTGACTCTGGGAGCTGTGTGGTCTGTCGCTTCTCCTGTGTGCGGCAAAGTCAAAAATATATCCTGAACATCTGGTCCAGCAAGGTGCAAAAGTAGAGCCCGTCTCCTCTGTTTGGTGACATCCGTGGTATCATCGTTATAATGAATCCTTTTCCATCCGCATAAACTGTAACTCAAACGATGTCAGCCACTGAGCCCATCTTGGTCATATCGTAGCGGGGTCTGTGTAACACGCCAACGGCTGAAGTCCCTACTTTTCCTTGCTAACGTTAGCTCACTCACGTTTAATGGCTGGATTTCCTTTTTTCCTTCCAAAGTTCAACTTCTTCGTTGCCATTGTTGTGTGCCTATCTTATAACTTAATTAGATTCTGCATTCTGACTTCAATCTCCACACAGAGCTTCTTCGGTCACTTGCTTTATTGTCCAACACCATTGTCACCGCCACATGCCGTTAAGCTATACCCGGTACTTGCTTCCTGTTTATTAAACATGTGACCTTTCTACTCCAATACATGGCAATCATGATATAATTATAAACATGTAATTTATGGAGCAATCTCTCTGCTTTTCTTAATATAATCTCCAGCAGAGCCACTGCTGCGGGCAAAACCCGTTCTCAATGTATCAGTATGTGTACATTGTGGATAATTTATTTTACCTAGATGTTGGTCAGGTGACTATTTTGTGCAGAGCGCCAGTTTGTGTGTGTGTGTGTGTGTGTGTGTGTGTGTGTGTGTGTGTGTTAGTGTGTGTGTGTGTGTGTGTGTGTGTGTGTGTAGGCACTTTGGGGATTAGATTTATAGAGCGCTACATGGTTCATTCCGGGGCCATGTGGCCGGAGTATTCTCTCTCCTTTGATGGTATTCAAAAGCTGCAAAAAGCATGTCCACTAGGCTATTATCAGAGTTTTCTTACCTTGCACGGCAGCTGGATCCTCACGTTGTCACGAGATCCCGTGAGAGTTGCATGACGAGATTTCTGACGCAGACTGTGTTTTTTTTAACACAAATCTTATAAGCGTAAAACATATTTCAGATACATTTTGAAAACTGAGCAGAATAGGCAGTACAGTGCAACATAACAAAAGTGCAGAAGAGACAATCAAGGCAAAAATAATAGATAACCAAATGGAAATAAAATACAATTAAATAAAAGTATATATTACTTATTTCATTTCTTTCTGGGGTCAGAATAAATAAGCACTCTGATAAGCACTCATAAAAATAAAGAGCATTTTTAGATCCAAGCAATTTTAAGGAATCTAAGAAAAGAGATAATTCTTTCAGAAAAGTCTTGAAACGTTGGATAACTTTAAGGAATTTGCAATTGTGTAATAAGTAGTGTTTTCAAATTATTAAATAGTTATTAAAATAATGACGCACACTGTAGTCAAGCCTCTGAAAACACTAAAACAACACACACACATGCATCACTGTGCTTAACGTAGAGTTTTTCCTTGCATGCCGGTGTGTAACATTGGACAGCCAATCAGCAGCGTTATTAGATCTCGGTACACGCATGCTGCATGCTGATTGGCTCACTGACGCAGGTGAGATTTACTCCTTAGGTATTGAAATTTGGTAATGAATGACAATGCTTTTTCGATAGTCGAACGGCTACTGGGGAGATCAGTCAGTTGGTGCCTAAAGGTATCACCAGCCCTGTTCTTTACACAGCTTATTGTTTTAATTTGTCTGTTTAATGGCTAAAAATGACTGAATGAAAGGGCCCAATCAGTGCATCCTCGTCTTGTACTTAATTAATGTAATATTCATGTGAACATCTCCGTATTTAGAAGGTGAAAATAGTTGGTGAATTTGACTATATATTAAGTGTGCAGAGACTCATTACAAGCATATTTCAAGTGAAACAGATGTTGTGTCTAGTGTGTTATCTCACATGATATCAGATTTTTACAGATTTGCCACACAAAATGACATATACATCACATACATGAGACATATAGAGCTGATTTGGTGGTATAAAATGTAACACAAGAAATAAAAAGTAGGCTGTGAGCATCTGGTGGCTGAATGAGGTGGTGAGGGTGCAGAAGGTGCAGAAGGTGCAGAGGGTGCAGAGGGTGTGGAGGGTGTGGAGGGTGCAGAGGGTGCAGAGGCTGCAGAGGGTGCAGAGGCTGCAGAGGGTGCAGAGGGTGTGGAGGGTGCAGAGGGTGTGGAGGGTGCAGAGGAGGGTGCGGAGGGTGCAGA
>NC_048409.1:27950654-27955512 GCF_013103735.1 Etheostoma cragini
TCTGTCCGTCTGTCTGTCTGTCTGTCTGTCTGCCTGCCCGTCTGTCTGTCTGTCTGTCTGCCTATCTGTCTGTCTGCCTGCCCGTCTGTCCGTCTGTCTGCCTGTCTGCCCGTCTGTCTGTCTGCCTGCCCGTCTGTCTGCCTGCCCGTCTGTCTGTCTGTCTGTCTGCCTGCCCGTCTGTCTGCCTGCCCGTCTGTCTGTCTGTCTGTCTGTCTGTCGGTCTGTCGGTCTGTCAACCTGTCGGTCCTAAAGTTAATCCCTCTGATATTTCGATGAAACTAGGGGTGAAGGGATTGCTCATTTGTTTGTTTGCTGCTCGCCAGTATCTCAAATAGCAAAGATCAGATTTCAGCCAAACTTGAGGCAGCAATGCGTCTCACTACAGCACCCCCACCTTTTCAAATTTACATTTAAATCTCCAACGCGACGGAGCTTCAGACTGTCCATCCCCCTGTCTCCGTTTACATGAACCTGACACACGCATTTTTTCACACTGCACCAATCAGCCAGATCATTTGCATGATTAAAAACTGGGAGAAGCTGCTGTGGATGAGAGGCTGGAGGCGCAGAATCAACCCTAAATGTATCCTCAGAGAGCAATCAGACGGAGACGATGTAGGCGGAGTCAGCAGACAGGAGCAAGGTGGATAATGACGCGCTCGGACGAAAGAAGACGGAGAAAGTGATGCTTACTTTGATAAAAGAGATACATGTTTTTTGCTTCTTTGGTTTGTTGCTTTTTGTATGTACTCAATTTCTTTTGGTGTGTACAATCAATAATCCCTCTGGTAAAAGGTCCTGCTAATATGCAGATTCTTTATACCTCCGATTAGGAGGTTGTGTGTTGAATCCTGTGTGTTTATTAGTTAAGGCACCTACTGGGTGAAAAAAGGTTCAAAGAGGCAGGATAGAGGGGGACGTATGTGTTTGTGTGATGGCTCATGTTAACGGGAAGGGATGCCGAGGGCGCATGGAGGGGAGGGGGAAGGTTAGAGAAGATGGGAGGAAGCAAGACTAAAAGAGAGAGAGAGAGCTTGGAGATAATGGAGGGGAGGAAGAGTAGAGGCAGAGAGAAGGAGAAAAAAAGAGGAAGGCGGAGAGTTGATGAATAATCCATCAGCCAATATGAGCAGAACTTGGATTCTGCTCAGAAGAAGCTGAACATGGTGGAGGAGTTGTGCAAACGGCTGTATGAGCAAATACCAAACATCAAGGGACAGAAAGGTAGAGGTCTCGTTATTCCTGTGTTCAAACTGTTGTCCCATGAGCACACATGAGTGTAATCATTCCTAAAACATTCCCACAAGGACACATGATGTTCCTCCTTCATCCCGGATCATTTCCTAGACGTGCAGGATCTCGGTTTTTTCTTGTTCTGCTGCGGCATCTGTATCCTAAAGCATTTTTCCTTCATAGATGGATGGAGGGATGGAGGGAGGGGAGATGAATAGAGGAGGGGCTGGGCGGAGGGCTGGTGCAGGGAAAACAACAAGGGAAGCCCAGAGAAAATTGCAGAGACAGAGATAAAGGAAAAGCCCAGGGAAGCCCCGCTGCGGCATCCGTGCACCGGAGGATCCCCACTTCTCCTGATCCTCTGCAGCCCGCCTGCTGCAGTTAGACCCGTCCTCCTCTTTAAAACTTCAGACTGCATGCATGACCTGTTTCCCATTTACAACCCAGTGCTGTGCATCCCTCTCTGAGCCCCAGTGGACCTGCCTCAAGCTTCCAGAGCTGAAATCATAAACCCCAGAAATCCCCACAATGAAGACATACTACCACACAAGCTGATGACACTATAGCTGCACTATATTCCATGCACGCATTTGGAAGCATGTAATATTTATGCATGTTAAATTTTGTATTGTGCAATCCTTCTATAATGCTGTTTCCGGTTGGGACGCACAGTTACGCAACATTGATGTTAGGTCCCTGCACCCCCCATGTCGTTTCAGAGCAAAAGTCGTTCGTTCGGTTAAAATGCTGAAATGTAACATTGAGTTTGGTGGATCATGAGGGGGTGTGGGGGGGGGGGGGGGGGGGGGGGGGGGGGGGGGGGGGGTATCCCGGCATAATGAATTGAAGCCGGGCGACGTTAGAGAGAAACATACACCACGCCACCAAGCCACCCCACCTGAGCTGAAGCCCTGCCCGGGCAGACCCCTCTGCTGCGTCAAGGTTAACCGAAAAAGACAGGAGGAAACCGGACAAATTAGCAAAACTGTTTTCAAAATAAAAGCTTAAAAATGTGCACTTGTTAAAATGTCTATCACATATTGAGAGATGATCTACATGCAGCCAACATATTGTATGCAGTCATACACCGTGTTTACGGACTGTAAATAAAGCTGGGAGTTATGGAGACAATAAAATATGACAATAATTTAATTTTGACTAACATACCTTGATACCGTAGTAATGTTGTAGGGTTGACAATTGGTGCTTTCTCTAAATATTTACACATGATAATCATCAATGATAATCATCAGTAGGCCTAATGTGGATGTAATGACTAATCGGGGAAAGGCGAATAATAGGACAGCTAGAACAGGCTGTAAATTCAGAAAATTACATCATTTTACTGTAATCCAGCCTTTAAGAGGTTAAACCAGGACAATCAGACAACACCTGGCACATTACGATATCCAAAATGTAAGACAATATCAGGTCTCATTTCACAATATGGATACCACTTGAATATACTGCCCAGCCCTACTGTGAAATTATCATTAGACCATCATATCAATGCATTTGATTTTCAACAGGGAGTAGGATAACTGACCAACAACAATCAAAGAGGGAAAACATTTGATAAAGTCTATGAAAGCACATCGCCTACAGAATCTGCTCCCCGGGATGGTTTTAGTTTGAAAGTTCAACCGGAAGATCTATGTGTCTTTGTGCGGACTTGTCACTGGTCTCCGCAGCCAGAGGTGCAGTTTAATCAGATATTTCCTTCAGCCTCGCGTTGTTTCTCCAGCTCCAAAAGATTAGACATCTAGGAGCCGTTAGATGTTGATACCAGTTTATGATACCAGTCTTCTTTCAGTAAAAGCACAATCAGAAAATAGATGAAATGTTTCTCTGCAACAGTAAAAACAGTTGCAGCACAAATGTCAAGAGTTTGTGTTGTTGATGTCTGTGCCTGAACGCGGCACCTGCACGCTCCGGGCTCCCCGGCTGCAGGGGCAGGGGCAGGGGCAGGGGCAGGGGCAGGGCCCCCCCCCCCCCCCCCCCCCCCCCCCCCCCCCCGGGGCCACGCAGGGCAGGGACGCTCGTTCCACTATGGATGAAAGCGCAGTCGGGGCAGGAGGCTCAATGCGGTCTTTGTGCATCTCACAAAACCCCCGCAACGTCCTTAGCATTTCCCTCACGCTCTTACCAAACTTCAGGGGAATGGGCTGTAGCACAGAGACGCTTCAGGGGAGGACGAGGACCCGTTCCCCGGATTGTGTCGAGCGTGGCGTGTAAATATAAATATATTCCATAGATTATAGCGACTGGCTGTCAAAGCAGAGACTCGCATGGGACGTCTTTACAGAGAGACATACACACATCGGTGATGATATACAGCATATATGGATTTTTTTCCTCCATAAAGCGGCTCCACATGCTCGTACAAATCGGAAACAAGTGCTGCCCGCATGGGGCGAGCGCACGTGAGCTAGTGCGGACACCAAACACGCACACAGTGAACACAAAGAGAGCAGAAGAGTGAAGGAAAATGACTCTTACCTTGTGTTCTAGTGCCAGCCTCTCGAAGCGATCAGCATGGTAGGCTCTCTGGTGTTAGAGTGAAAGAGTGGGAGAGAAAACTGTCCTCCCCGCTGCTCTCTCTCTCTCTCTCTCTCTCTCTCCCTCTCTCTCTCTCTCTGACACACTCAACAAACTGCACACATACACACGCGCTCCGCCTCACCAACGTCCCTCATCACACAGACCAGACACAGCACCCAGCCGGGTGGGGTACAGAGGAGCGCGGTTTGTCCTCGGGGGCACGGCCAGGCGCCCGGGAAAGGGAAGAGAGGAGAGGAGAGGAGAGAAGACGAGAGGAGACGAGAGGAGACAAGGAGATGAAACAAGGAGAGGAGAGAAGAGGAGAGGAAACAAAGAGAGGAGAGGAGAGGAGAGGAAACAAGGAGAGGAAACAAGGAGAGGAGAAATCATGAAAAGAATGTATGTGGTCACAAAAAGAGAGATTTGGAAAGAAAAGAAATTAAGAAAAAGGAGTTAGATTAAGGACAGGACGTTAAGAGTAGAGTCAAAATAAAAAGATTGAAGTGAAAGGAAGAGAATTTAAAGCGAATGAGAGGATAAAAAAAACATTACCCACAAATTATTCTCCCCATTTTCTAATATTAGACTTCACGTTATGCATTATCATACCTGACATTCTGATATCCAAATCTGGATGTTAGAAGGCTCTACAGTCTGACATTTCCTCAGTTTACCTACTGACGAAAGGGGTGCATGAGGGCATCTGCAGACAGGAGGAGAGAGGAGGGGTGGAGAGGTGGAGGGGTGGAGGGGTGGAGAGGTGGAGGGGTGGAGGGGCGGAGGGGCGAGAGCAGAGAAAGAGGCATTTATCAAGGTATTGAACAGCACCAATTACTTTAGCCAGCGTGCCACGTCTCAGCCTCTGAATGCCGAGGCCTGCTGACCAAGCAGGAAGAAAACGCAGTCAGTCAATCAGTCTGTCTCTATAGAAACGCTGGGCTAGAGCTCTCAGTGGAGTCGCAGGGTGAGACGCCACGATGTGCACCCTCCGCACCCTCTGCACCCTCCGCCCCCTCTGCACCCTCCGCACCCTCCGCACCCTCCGCACCCTCTGCACCCTCCGCCCCCTCTGCACCCTCCGCAC
>NC_048409.1:27955612-27975946 GCF_013103735.1 Etheostoma cragini
CACCTTTACACTTCACCTCGACCCTCCTCTTTAAAGCTTCCCTCTCTCCTTCTTTCACCTTTACACTTCACCTCGACCATCCTCTCTTCTTCTGACTGTCCGTCTGTCTTTCTCTCTCATTTCTTCAACTTGCATTAAATACATTTGTAACCCGCTTACTTACCCTTTCCTCCACATTATCACTCACCGGTATACACTGAACCTCTCTCATCTGCTCTCTCTCTCTTTCTCTCTCTCTCTCTCATCCATCTCTACAGCCTACTGTTACATGAATATGAATGAGGATATACAGTATAGTGCTATACGCATGGCCACGGCTCGCTTTATTCTGTCCAGAGATGCTGTCTCCACCAGCGTGACACTGCGTGTCCATGTGATTATAAAGGTTTCCAGCTAGTTGAGTGGTTTTGTAAATGATGTTCAAGGAACAATAACAAACAATAATTGTGGCCAATCCATCCACTGATTGCAGCAATTCAAATTAATAATAATAATACAAATAAATTGAATTTGTATGGCGCTTTTTCCAAGCTCAAAGTCGCTTTACAGAGTATGAAACAGTAGATAAATGTAGGAAAAAAACTTAACTACATTAACTGAACTTAAGCCGTCACCAATATCCTTCACTCACTTTCTCCTTGTGCATCAGTCTGCATCATCAGTTTTCTGTGTGTGTGTGTGTGTGTGTGTGTGTGTGTGTGTGTGTGTGTACTTGTTTAATAAAGGCTCAGAGGCTTCCAGAGGGATTGAGACTGCAGAGAGTTTACAGCGCCACAATTAGCTGCAAGGCATCTTGTGACTGCTCCTTTCACGTCTTCTCCTCTATCATCCCTCCATCTTTACAGCCTCACTTCCTTTTATAAAAAATGAATCCGCCCCCTGGCTCTCTCAACCTACCATCTCCGTCTTTCCTGTTTCTGTCCATCTTTTATCTCTCATCCTATTGCTTTCCTTTCATCCTCTTGCTTCCTTGTCATTCCTCAAAAATGCCATCCTCTTCCATCATGTATTCTTTACTTCCTTCTCATCCTCTTCTCTTTCCATTGCCACTTGTCTCTCTCACTCTCTCTCTCTCTCTCTCTTTCTCTCTCTCTCTCTCTCTCATTGTCACATTCCTGTTCCATCCACCAAATTACCTTTTCTCCCCCTTCTTCATTCTCTCTTCTGTCTTCAGTGTTTGTGATTTTTTTTTAATATTCCTTCTCTCTCCTTACTCCTCACACTCGTTTCCCCTCATCTGATTTTCTCTCGGCTCTTCCCTCGGTTCCGACACTCGACTCCGTCAGTGCTTTCTGTTATCACCTGAAGGTGTTGTCAGAAGTGTTGGTGCAGCGTGGAGGACAGTCACGAGCTAAAGCTAAGGAGGTATGACCCAACGTTATAGCCCAACGACATTTTCAATCTCTGTTAAAGGACACTTCCGGCGCAATATGAACGACTGGCTGTGACTGTTTTCCCAAGATGGCTGTACACCGAACGGTCTTTATGAACTATCTTTTTAACAAACTGTACACATACAAAGTTCTCAGTGCTCCAGTTTACATGTAGGGACCCTCATTATGCTACCGTGGAAGTGTGGGGCTATTTTGAGCCTTGTTAGTGGGATAGAAATAGCGATTTATTTTTAGTTTACTTGTGAATGACTATAGCATTATAAGGTAATTAGCAGTTTGCGCTAAAACTGGTCTCATGCAATTAGCAAGAAAACAAATCCCAAAGTACGGTTGACTCGGTACGCATGTTATTGACCCCTAGGTTTATTTTGAATTGTCTTTTAAAGGTCCCACGACATGGTGCTTTTTGGATGCTTTTACATAGACCTTAGTGACCTTAGGTCCCCTAATACTGTATCTGAAGGTTATTCCTAAAAATTAAGCCTTGGTGCAGAATTAAAGCCACTAGAGCCAGTCCCAGAATGGGGGGGGGGGGGGGGGGGGGGGGGGGGGGGGGGCATGATGTCTCTCTCTCTTTCTGTCTCTCGTGTGTGGGCCAAATTCTCTGTGCGAACAAAGATGAGAAAAGGGGAGGTAACCTTGCCCCTAATGACCTCATAAGGGGCAAGATTCAAGATTGGCCCATCTGAGCTTTTATTTTTTCAAAGGCAGAGCCGGATTTCTAGCCACAGGGGGACTATAGACAGGCTGGGGCAACTCACTTTAATGTTAAAAACCCTCATAAAGTGACATTTTCATGCCATGGGACCTTTAATGACCAAAATGTAAATAACATCTTCAGATAAGATGAATATCCTCTGAGAAACTCCCACTCATCCTGTTCCCTGTCTGACTGACAGAGTCCATTTCTGCCCCGTCGTCCTCCACTGGTCCCTCGTCCTTCAGTCTACCCCCCGTCTCTCTTCACACATCAACTACCCTCAAGCCCAATCTGTTCTCAACTCTCCACCTCCGCTCTACCTCTGCGTGTGACTGACAGGCCGTAAATGTGTCCACTCATGCATTTCCTCCGACTCCTCAGAGATGGCGAGAGGGAGAAAGAGAGTCGTTAGTGGGCGGTGATGTCATCTCTGAGCTGGTCTGATGTGATTGGGAATGTCATCTGAGATCCCTTTCAGGGACGTTGAGACGGTTTCTATTTCAATTCCATCATGTTTGTTTGTTTACGTTTCCGTCTCGACTGTCCGAGTCGGAGCATACCGTGTGACGTTGCTAAATACCCTAAATCTATATAGTCAACCATTTATTGGTGGAGAGACAGTTGTTCAGAAAAGAACTGAAGTGGAGAAGTGTCTTGGCGTTTGGATTTCAGAAGTATTTAAATGTTGAAAAATGTTGATACATTTTGAGAGTTTGCTGCGCTGACTCTTGGTTGCCACAAATAGTTCATAGCCGACCCTGTAATGTGTGTTTGTGCTCTATCAGGATGAGGAAGCACAGGTTTTAACCAGCCTCTCCTCTATAAACATAGATCTCATGGCGCCATTTTATTGCTACGAAGCCAACACCTGCAGTTAGCATCCCATTGACTGCCATTCATTGTGGCGCCACTTTCACTGGAGCGTTTCAAGACTCTATTTGTGCGTTGTTTACTTCTAAAGAAACACAACAATGTATAAAAGGCTCCGTTACCTTGTACCTCGCGTTAAGGCTTCGTAGCAGACGTTTATGTAAAAATAGGCAAACAATTGCATCATAACAACGCAACTTACTGTCGCATAGTCGATAAATCACCGGATTGTCAGGAGAAGCACGCAAACAGTTTTGACTCACATCAGCTGTTCAGGTTTAATTACTAATGTTAACTAGCAGGTTAGTTAGCTGTAATTAGCCTGTGGCTATGTTATCTCCTAACATATACCTACGCTCTCCGTCTCTGCTGATTAGGAACGATTGAGATTTCTCTTGCACAGCTACCAGAAGACTTACAACTTTCATACAGGTTGCTCACACATCTCCGTCTTCCAGCTCAGTTGGAGGCTGCCCAGTAACACTCAGCATCACCGGTACAGAGCTTCTAATATCCTTCACTGGTCTCTGTCCAGAACAACGGGATCTGTTGGTCCACTCCTTTAACTCTCTATGGTTTTAACCCTGTTGTCAAACAAGAACATTTAAACTCTGCAACACGATTGGGTTGTTTTTACATTAAATACCAGCGTTTTTACAATTCTCACTTTCCACTTTTCATTGTTTCATTTCATCATCTGTCATTCATTTACAGATATATTCACAGTACAGGACAGTTGAAAAAGCACACACACATACACACACACATACACACATGCATCAACAGACACAATACACCCACATACAGTCATTGGTCTGACTCCAGGAACTGTGCCACCAGCTGTCCCCCTATTGGCTGTTGTGCGTGTGTGTGTGTATTTGTGCATGTGTGCATGTGTGTGTGTGTGTGTGGGTGGGTATGTGTTTGTGTGTGTAGGGAGGTCTCTCTCACTTTCCCTCAATCTCATTCTGTTAGTCTCGCCCACTCTGTCTTTCTTACATCCACATCATGGGACTTCTTGGAGCACAAACCCTCATCTAGAGGATGGATGTGCAGCAGATTAAAGACTCTGCGTCATCATCAACGTTAAGACCGACAACAAGAGGAAACTAATACGTGTACGTTGTAGAAGGAACAGTTTTACATGACTTTTTTATTTCTTGCTCATTGCAGTTTGCAGCCTGAAGAGACCATGATTACTGCAGCTCAGCCGTAAGATGTCACTTAAGCTTTGCCCTTAAGCTTTTAGCCCTTCTTGTGATATGTTTTGGAAATCTAATGTTTGTGGACATTTCTCTACGTGGTCTGTCTCCTGTGGAGAAGCCAGGCAGTTAAAAAACAAAAAAAAACTTTTTTTTAACTCTCCCCCCTATGAACTGAACCCGAGGCAAATATGTGATATTCACTTGAAAACTTGATAACCAGCGTTGGTTGAATTTGGGGTAATTCTTGCGCTTGTTCTTAAATTCTGGGAGGAAATGACTAAATGTGATAATATGCTCCTCAATGCTCGAATGTTCTCTGTCGCTCCTCGTCTTCCTCAGGAGCAGCAAGTGTTATTAGATTAGTCACGGTCTCATTGATTCTTCTCTGCCTGAATCAAAAGTAACTGGACACACACACACACGCACACACACACACACACACAGACAAAAACACACACACACACACACAGACAAAAACACACACACACACACACACACACACACACACACACAAAACACTGTGATTGATTATTGGTTTTTCGTCCTTCCTACATACACCTCTACACTGTGACTCATCACACACACACACACACACACACACACACACACAGAGTGACCATTAAATCATGTCGCTAACTTCTCTAAACCAATAATGGTCTCACTGATGATCACCTAGTGAATCATGCAAAGGTGTGCGTGTGCTTGCGTGCGTGTTTGTTTGTGTGTGTGTGTGTGTGTGTGGGTGTGGGTGTTTGTATGTGTGTGGCCATATGGTCGTCAGGGCAGCCCTTTGTAATCAAGGCAATAAGTGTGTTACATAAGAGTCCACACCACTGACCCCTGACCTCTGCAATTTTATTTCAGGTCAGAGGTCATCCTGTTGTTGTTGTGTTTACTCTCACTTTTATTTGATCCGTATTTTTTCCAGAGCAGACTTTTCTGAGCACATTTTTGTTCTTTACACACGTTAAAAGTATGTAAAGTATTTGTGGCGTAAAGACAGATCTGAGTCAATAACGTCTTTCTTGGCTAACAACTGTGACATTAAAGCATTTACTGATCTCTGTTCAGACTTATCATACAGACAGATTGCTAGATTAAATACAAATTAGCGTCCCAGTGTTTACTGCTGAGCTGCTACAGAAAGCATCGTGGGATGAAACACTACATTTCGGATGTGGATGCCTCTTGCAGAAGCCTCTGGCTCTCATTATGCAACCCTGAGCTCCCTGTCGGTGAAGGTCAGATGTGGCTGCAGTTAGCTTAGCTTCTTAGGCAGTTGCATTGCACTCCTATAATATTGTCAGACTCACAATGGAAAATTTAAATAAAGGGTCACGTCAGTGCAGCAAAAACAGAGATATTGACTTTTATATTCCACACATTCTTCTTCCTTGTCAAAACCTCCATTACCCACAATGTAGTCTGTATCCACGACGTTCCACTTCAGAGTTTGTTTTGGTGCCGATGTCCGATTTCTTCCATTTCTTTGCGTTGGAGTTTTAAACTCTGGTGGATTTCTGAGGACTATGGTTACCTGGTCCTCAGGTCTCTGCAGGGTGAATCCAGACAGCTAGCTAGACTATCTGTCCAGTCTGAGGACTATGGTTACCTGGTCCTCAGATCTCTGCAGGGTAAATCCAGACAACAGGTGTAGCCGTCACTAAACTCTGGTCATTTGACCTTTGACTTCAACATAAGAATAGCATTTGTAATAAAGAACAAAATGTAAACATACTTTTGATGAAAAGCATTTTAGCACAATTTAAATCAAACTTCCAGAAAATGTAATCCCTGAATGTGGCTCCAGGAACAAAAAGGTATTTCAAACACAACAGTTCTTTATTCATACGCTCTAAGAAATAAATCCGTAAAATAACAGAAAAAACTGGCACCTCATTAACTGTAAATAAAAAACCAAAATTGAAGGAAAAATTGCAACTGAAGTTAAAACTCAGAACATTTTCTGTTATTTCAGACGTTATTTCCCATTCTCTCAGATGAAGCTGCCTCCTTTTGTAATTTTTGACGCTTCTTTCAACAATAATTTACTTTTTGGCGTTTTTTTACACATTTTCAATGCTTTTTTGTTCCACTTTTTGAGCTTTTTTTAAGGGTTTTGACGCTCCTTTGTCCAGGAACCTACAGATAAATCTCCCACAATGCAATCTAAACTATAAATAAACACAAATACAACTATGAATCACTTTCTTTGGACCATTTCTGTTAGAAAACATACAGACACGCAACTGTTAATAAACAGAAATTTCTTAGAGTGTACGGTGAGTGCGTACTCTTGCTTTCTGTGCTATAAATATTTCATGAAGAATAATTCCCGAGTCCTAAATGAGCTTTGAAATCTGCTGCATGAGAAAACAACCCGGCTGACTGATCTCACTGGCTCTCTTTTATATTTCTCTTCCGCTGCGGCCTTCCGATAACACGTTGTTCAGTCACAGCGCACTGTGGTGTCCTCTAATAGCATCACATTTAAATGGACAGCACACATAACTCTCAGTGAACTGGGGAAAAATAAATGCGTGTGTTGTCTTCCTGTTAACCATGAACTTGTCCTTCCAGGTCAAAAATTGAAAATGAACTTTTTTGGGGGGCTTTTCAGGTGTTTTTGTGGCTTTTTCTGATTTATTCGTCACTTTTTCCATACAGTAAATTCAGAAAAGGTTACAAAGAATCAGAAGAATGAAATAGTCCCACCACTGCTACGTATTAAAAGCCAGAATAAACAGATGTATTTTGAGTTTGCACCTAAAAAAAGCAACATCTGTAACAGTACGTATGTCAAGGCGTATTTCAGGGGGGGAGTAACTTGTTCCAGAGTCTTGAGGCTGCAACTGCAAAAGCCTGACCCCCCCACCGTTTAAACCTGGACCTCGGGACTTCTAAAACCAGCTGAGTTGAAGACCGCAACGACCGGTTGTGTTCCCACACAGTTAAAATTTCAGACAAATACTCTGGGGCAAGATCATTTAAAGCTTTAAAAACAAACAATGAAATCTTAAAATCTATTCTAAATTAATTCATTAATTAATAAAAAACAAAAGTTGATTAATGTACACTGTCCCTGTCAAATGAATTAATAAAAATAAATGACACACCCACAACCTGGCACATTAAACGTTTCCCCGACTCTGACACACACACACACACAAGGCGTGGAGGAGGTGGTCCGTCTGTGTGTGTGCACAAGCGAGTGTTTTGTTCTGCTGATGGTATTGTGTTCGGGGGGGGGGGGGGGGGGGGGGGGGGGGGGGGGGGGGGGGGGGGGGGGGGGGGGGGGGGGGGGGGGGTCTGTTTTATCTGGCCGCCTGCCTGCACCCTCGCCTGGCTGCTCTTCCGATAACACGTTGTTCAGTCACAGCGCACTGTGGTGTCCTCTAATAGCATCACATTTAAATGGACAGCACACATAACTCTCAGTGAACTGGGGAAAAATAAATGCGTGTGTTGTCTTCCTGTTAACCATGAACTTGTCCTTCCAGGTCAAAAATTGAAAATGAACTTTTTTGGGGGGCTTTTCAGGTGTTTTTGTGGCTTTTTCTGATTTATTCGTCACTTTTTCCATGCTTTTTAAAAAACCTGAGCTGGTTTAATGATAGGTTTTACACTTATTCTTGGAATTCATGGTCAAAAAACATCAATTATATCAAATTATACATAAGGATTTAGTTAAAAAAGGCAGAAATGTTGAATTATTTAGACTAATAGGATAACGGATGGGTATATGTCAAAGTTGAGTCCAGATTCAGTTTTGAAACCTTTGAAAAACAAAATTTAATGAAAGTAATCTTTAATTTTACCTGAGAATGTTGCATGGAATCATCCATGTTATTTTTGGGCAATTTAAGCTGAAAGAAATCCATATTTTGGATATAAAAAAATTTGAAAATGATCTGGACAACACCAGGGTCATCACCTGGGACTCTGTGAAACTGTGAAAGACATTTTTCCCAATTTTATGATGTTTTAGAGAACAGATGATACAAATAATTTATAAATCATATGAGAATTATCGTTAGTTTCCGTCCTACTGGGTTTCCATGGTTGCTGCTCAACGCTCATTGTCGATGTTTCTCTACACAACATTTCTGAGACATCTCTTGTTACTACGGCCTCTTGTGCTGTGATATTTTGGTTACCGGGTCAGTCAGAGTGGTACGCTGCCAGAGCTGTTGTAGCTACAACAACGTCAGAACCAGCAGTCCCGCTGATTGGTACCGGGGTTCAATTAGGGTACAATTATGGCTGGGTGTGTGGCCTTGACCAACTACCACTTTGCCCGATTGAAAGCCATGATGTCTCCCTCTCATAGGGGGGGCCACATGTTTGGAGCGGGCAAAGCAGAGAAAGGGAAGGTAACTTTGCCCCTTATGACCTCATAAGGGGCAAGATTCCAGATCGACCCAATCTGAGCTTTCCTTTTCTCAAAGGCAGAGCAGGATACCCAGGGCTCAGTTTACACCTATCACCATTTCTAGCCCCTGGGGGACCTTAGGCAGGCTGGGGGGGACGCATATTAATGTTAAAAAACCTCGTAAAGTGAAATCTTCAGGCCATGGGACCATTAACCCGGTTTAGCCTAAACACTTTAAATGTCACACTCAGATTTCTGTGTGAAGCCCACTCATGACTAAAAAATAAATTAAAAAACTAACACAGCTGCTGTGAAGCAGCTGAGTCTCGGCTGTCAATCAGTTCTACATCAATGAGCCGTGTCCTCTTATAATCAAGCCCAGAGGACAAGAACACAAACACGGATGCTGTTCATAGCTCCTGCTTTTTAGAAAGGCAACCAATGTAGATTCCCACAGAACTTGAACGCACCACTGCACAATAACAAACATCAACAAAGCAAAAAGCGGAAATAAAAGAGGACGCGACCCATTACATTTTTACATTTATATACTCATTTTCAAGCCTCGGTGACAAATCCAATGTGTTTTTCAAACTATTGACTACAGATGTAGACTCAACAGTGATTAACAGTGATCGAATCTAGGGGGAAAACCACATTAGATAATGATTTTTTTGCCCGTTCCTCCTCCACACGAACAGGATCCGGTTTATCTCCCTGAGGTAAATCAGCTGTGTACTAATAAAGACTTCATAATTTCTAATTATATTGTGCCAGCGCACTGCAGGTGAGGGCTCTTATGTCTCATTGATTTAATGTTTCGAACTACTTCCAGGCATACGGGGGGAGATAATAACTGAAGGCATTTAAAAGGAGTGTTTTAAGCCTCGAGGTACACTGACTCATAGATTATGCATCAGAAGGTGAATATCTATATTCGGGGTTCTAATATAAAATGTGCTGAGGCTAGACGGGCAGTTTGGGTCTTCAGCTGGACTTGGATCATGGTCGTATTGGCTTTGAGATTCCTTGTTGCATCATTAATTTCTGCATATCATCTTATTTCTGTCCCAGAGTCAAAGGGATGACATTAGTGGCAAGATCTCCAACAATATCTGTTTATCACTATCTAAGTGTGTGTGTGTGTGTTTTTGTGTGTGTGTGTGTTTTGGTGGGGACGGGGGGGGGGACGGGGGGGGGGTGCAAAACAGAAGGTGACTGAGGGGGTCAGACAGAAAAACACATGTTCAGTACATTCAGAACAGCACTGTTGTCCTGATGGAAACAGACACAGAGCTGAGCTGGGGGTGGTGTGATGCTCCGTGCAGGTACAGGTGAGAAGATACACAAGAGATGATCAGGTATTATAGGTCAGGTGTTATAAGTCAGGATAGGTCAGGTATTATAGGTCAGGTATTATAGGTCAGGAGATGATCAGGTATTATAGGTCAGGTGTTATAAGTCAGGATAGGTCAGGTATTATAGGTCAGGTATTATAGGTCAGGAAACAGGCCTCCATCCCCACAAGCTAGTGGTTCGACTGTGAATGTGTGTGTGTGTGTGTGTGTGTGTGTCTATGTGTTTGTGTGTGTATGACTGTGTGTCTGTGTGTGTGTGTGAGTGTGTGCGTGTGTCATATCTCTCCTGTAGGCTGGCTTCTGTGTTTGCTGTGTACTTCTGTGTTTCGTTGACGCCGTGTCTTCCTCTGGATACGCAGCCAGTCTGTCACTTGTTTTCTCTGTCACTCGTTCGGTCCCATCATCCCTCGCTTCCATCATCCCTCGCTTCCATCATCCCTCGCTTCCTTCATCCCTCGCTTCCATCATCCCTCGCTTCCATCATCCCTCGCTTCCTTTCAGCCTGTCACTATATTCTCTAAAGGCTTTGTTTTAGAGCGCCGCAGCCTGACACCGAATGGCACTCATAGTCTCTCTCTCTGTCTCTCTCTCTCAGCGTGCACACATGTAAACTTGAAACCTTCATTGCTCACACACACACACACACACACACACACACACACACGCACGCACACACACACGGGTGCAAACAAAGACAAAACAACACAGGTTGAACGTGAATGGCATTTTGTTTGTGGTGCAGAAATTGAATTAGGAAAAGTCAATAACTGTGTGTTTTCCAGAAACACTGTCCAGGTTCCTCAGGATAATCCACAGATTAGGTCTAGATTTGGGGGATTTTAATAAAAGAATCTGTACCGTATACGTCCCACCACATATAACGGTATTCTAACATTGTTAGTAGACCAGGCTGTGGATGGACGCATGCATTTGGTGGTGGCAAAAGTGTAACTGGCTGATATCTCAATGTGTAGCAATGTCTAAAGTGGACTAATATTCTATCTACCCCTTTGGAGATTTTAACATTTTCATTGAGTTGACCTTAAAAAAGGGTCAACTTAATAATAGAATTGAATAGTTTATTTGTCATTGCTTTACAGACAACGAAAAGCAGTTTAGCAGCTCCGCATTGACGGCATAACACAACATTAAAACAACATTAAAACCACAAACAGTCATACCAGGATAATATAGATAAATAGATATAATATATATGATAAATAGACAGAGAGACCGACCGGCAACACGCACAAACAGAACAGTCTCAGGTGTGTAGCAGTTGTTTTTCAGTGGCCAGAGAGTGGTCCGGGTGTGTAATGTCCTTGAAGATATAGTGGCTTTCTTCTGCAGTCTGCCATTGTATATGTCTGTTATAAACACAGGCTTACTGGATTAAAACATACATAGACTCTGTATAAACAGTTTGCCATTACACAGAAGGAAGGAACTCATCTGGAGAGACTTTTAAGGTTATACAGTAGCCTGCCTTTGGCCTACTTTACCCGGCAATGCAGCCTGACGGTGAGTAGAAAGCTGCATTAAGCAATTTTGTGACAGGACTCTAAAAACAGACTCACAGAGAGTGAATAAAAGTGTGTGTGTGTGTGTGTGTGTGTGTGTGTGTGTGTGCGGAGTGTATCATGTTAAGCAACAGGCGCACAGCAGAGAGAAACCTTAGCAAGATGTGGCTGAGATGAGATGAAGTGGGATGGAGGAAGTCACCAGAGTCCCAGAGCTCCCCTCAACACAGCCTCGGCTTCACCTCCCAGACTGACAGCTGTGGGAGCGGGGGACTCAGCCGCTGCCTATTGGAGCCGATATTTTCAAAAACTTAATTTACTTTTATTTACACAGGGAGTGAGACGCAGAGCCCGAATGTTCTTTTTCTCTTCCAGCACTGTCAGAAGAACCACAAGCCTTTAAACTTAGCAGGTGGACAGCTGATGATTATTAGATTTTCTTTCTGACATGTCCATTTGAGAGACAACAATCAACAATTGTCTTTCAAGGCTTATGTCTCTGGGCCATAGAGCCCCAACCAACCTCCCTATGTGGACTTTCTGCCATACTGCCCCCATGTAGATGCTGCTCTCCTCAGTATGTTATGCACATGCCTCTTAAGACGCTGATATTTTACGACTTCGGAGTGAGAACAGGTTGAAACCATACAACAATATATGTTATGTCTTTCTGCCCTCTAGTAAGGCCCATGGAAGCGTTTTCTGATGCAGTTTTTGGTTAAGGTTGTGAAATGGTCCCAGTTTGGTTACGTTTGGGCACCGAAACTACTTGATGAACGATAATTAATCACGTTGTTCTAAATCAGCTTTTCTGATGCCAAAAAGACACTAAATTTTTTTGGGGGGCCCAAGTTGCTCAGCTGACTCGGACTCTGAGTATTTGAGTTATCCTCCATTGTGTTTTCCATGCGGCTGACTGGTCCGGGCGAAGTCACATGACTACACACGCGGTAGAATGCTTTCAAAGGTGCTCTAAGCGGTGTTGGGTGACGTTAGTTCTTGTTGACGTTGAAAGTATTTTCACAGAAAACGAGGCTAGCTTACCCCTCCTTCCTCCTCCGCCCATCCCCTCCCTTCTGTACTTCTGTGCACCACGTTTTTAACAAAAAAGCTTGTCCCCCACTCAGAAATGATTAAGTTGTCTCCTATTATCTATTATCTATCAAAACTACAATGAAAAAGGATATTTGTTAGAATGCTAAAATGTTGATGATTGATAGATTTTTGTGTCTTTTTAAATGTGTGAAAAAAGGGCACTTTTTTAGGGCGGTTGTTAGTAGGGGAGCGACACACACACACACACCGACACACACACACACACACACACACACACACACACGCATGCAGTTTAGTGTAAGACAGAAAGTCCTATCATCCAGCAGAAATGTTCCCCTAACTAAGTTCTGTTCAGATTTCCATACATACGATGTAAAGCTTCAGCTGCCATGTTCTCATTAATATGCACAATAACACACAATAATTCACAGCATGTTTACTGGGTCAACGCAGCCAAACCTCTTCTCCACCCTGAGTGGTTCTGGTGATGGAGCTGCTCGGTTCACATGTAAAACAACGGGAGCACAGAGATAAAAAGGCTGGTGGCACCCAAAGGTTTAGCAATAACAGGGGAGGTGAAGACAGAGACTGATGAGGAAGAGAACCACTGAGCTGAATGACTATCTCACATGAGTGACTGAACTCTCCACAGTGTACGTAGACGCTTGTTTCCCTCTTATCAGCTTAGAGTGGCAATTAACTGCTTTTTCTGTTGTACAATTTGGGCTAAACAAGTATACGTTTCCCCCAAAAATCTCCTTTCACTCAAGGTGCAGGTGATATTTTTCCTTCCATATTTTCACATTATAATGATAAGTCGTGTTTTAAGTTGCTTTTTATGATAACTTTAATACAACTTGAGCTCAGTCTCTGAGATAAAGTCTGATAAGGACTAAAAGAAGTCAGACCTTTATCAAATATTTATGACAAATGTGTTACTCAAAAAAAATGCGGTCAAGTTTGGATTGACTTTCAAAAAATTGCTGTGAATACCAGCCTTGATCTAGCAAGACAAAATATTGTAACACAAAACCTTTCAGGGTTTTTCTGACGAGGATTTTCTATCATGGAACTTGTAAAATCCCCATTCAGAGCCTGTCTGCATGGCCTGTCGTGGTCTATTCTGCTTCTGGGGTTCAAACAAGCTTGTGGGTGTGTGTCTGTGTGTGTCTGTGTGTGTGTGTGCGTGCATGCGTGTTTAATTTTGCACCAATAATAAAATATTGATTAGCAGGAAGTCATGAGCATCTTTTTTTCAAAGCATTTAGCCTCTTTAAATATTTGTATATGTATGCCCTATATACATATATATATATATATACATATATATATATACAGTATATATAAGTAATTGCATCACTGGTTTAAGTGGGATATGCACTGCAGTGCAATTTCAATTTGATTTATTTTTTGATTGTGCTAATCGAGCTGAGTAAAGAGTGGTGTAAGAAATCTATTATAAACTTCATTTGGGTCCACATGACCAATAAAACTTCAAAAGTATTTGCATTCACTTTGGATTGATCGGATTTTAAAAGGTGACAAGCTCAAATAAATCAAGGTAGATTCACACGACAAACTGAACAGGGCAATCAGTAATGAATAACAAAAAAAGGCCATTATTAAATTCATATACATGCAATTTCACCAGAATAGCCCATTTGGCCTGTAAATGTAACACAGGCTGCTAGTCTACGGCCTGTGGTCTCTTTTGGTGAGAAGACATCTGCCTGAACGTGCAGGTCTAAATGAAACACTGATCAGATGCAGCAGAACTAATCTTCATGAAAAGACAACACAGAAATAACCAAGAGACTCATTATGCAAGAGAACCTCCAACATGGCCGCCAGAGGCGCCGCCGTCTCCTTTCATCGTTCGCCAACAAATGATTTCCCTAATTCAGAAGAAGGGTTTGTTTCCCTCGGTGTGTAATCATGCTGTTTGCAGGAGCCCCTTAGCCGGTGTAGATGATTGTGTTTCTGAGGCCCGTGTAGTATCCATCACCGTCCACCTCCACACGCTGCGGAGGAACTCCGTCACAACGCGTCATCAGACCTCCGATAGGGCTTCGTGATCTTAAACCGTCTCGCCATCCACTGACTGGGATCTGTCGTTTTGCATTGTTTATGAATTCTAGTGCACTTGAAAGTAAGACTTAACACGTGAATATGTGTTGCAGACGTTGTAGACAAGTCAAAACGTGGTAAAAATGTCTTGATGTGTTTTTATTACTTATACGTGTACTTTTTACACATTATAAAAAATCCATTATTTCTTTGAAAACATGCTGTTATTGAAAGAATTACCAAACAAATTCAACTTATATGTATCAACATGTATAGCCAATGTGTTTACAGTCAAATTAGTTTAGTTTTAATTGTAGTTTTTGATGATTATTAGTAATAACACTGTAATAAGTCTGTCATATACACCTGAAAGAAGACTCATGGATACAGTTTACTTGATTAGGGGCAAAATAAGCAAAATAACACTGACTCCACTTACAATTACTGTACTATATGGCCACTGAAAACAATATTTCTGATACACAATCTTCCTTTAGGAAATCCCTATTTAAACTACAAGGATATATTGACTTTAAATGTCAGATAATTTGAGTGAGCCAACATGATTTCCTTTGGAATAACTCATTTTTATTGGTGACTAATTCATTTACATTGGTGTGTGATGAATAATTTAAATAATATATGAATCACCAAATGGCTGGAATAACATAATATAAATACATTTTATGTTTTTCTTTTAAAATATTATAAATAATTTCAAACATAGCGTTGGAGTAGCCTAAAGTTATAGTAATTCAATCTGAGCCCGTTAGGCTAAATGTACACATTTCACTTCAATATTCGCCATATGGCGACAAATTAATTTGAGCCTTTTTACTGATATTTTTTTAACTGGTTTAAATGATGAAAAATTAAAGTTTACTTACCCCAGATAACAGTTGAATTTTTTTTGAAAGAAATGCTTCTAAAATTTAGAAAAACAACTACATTTTGGCTGATCTTGGAACGGGATCTTTAGTGAAGTCATCAAATGAATACCACTTAAAAATAAAAGACCTATTTACACAATTACACAAAGAACAATGCATTTTATATGGTTTATTGTGAAAAACACCAAGAAAAAGAATTGGTTGCAATATGGCAACACCATGCAATAGAGGGTTAAACCCTGTTGTTTTGCATTTTTTTTAATTCTAGTGCACTTGAAAGTAAGAATCACCTTGTAAATAAATATGTTTTGCGGGCGTTCAATATTCGCATAATGTCGCCATATGGCAACAAATTAATTTGAGCCTTTTAAAGAAAAAAATCTAGCTTTTCAACTGGTTTAAATGACGAAAAATTAAAGTTTACTTACCCCAGATAACAGTAGAAAAACAACTACATTTTGGCTGATCCGGGAACGTGATCTTCAGTGTGGCACATGTCTGGAAAAGGGGTGTATGGGTGTGGGTATGTGAAGTCATCAAATGTATACCACTTCAAAATAAAAGACCTATTTACACAACTAAACCAAAAACAATGCATTTTATATGGTTTATTGTGAAAAACACAGAGGAAAAGAATTGGTTGCCATATGGCAACACCATGCAATAGAGCAGTGATTCCCAAAGTGGGGGTCGGGACCCACAGGGTCACGCCTATAGTGGGGGGGTCGCAAGTCACTTGTACCGTTACTTTGGGGGTCGTGGGCTGAAAGTTTTGGGAACCCCTGCAATAGAGGGTTAAACCCTCTTGCCATCTACTGACTGGGATCTGTTGTTTTGCATTTTTTTGAATTCTAGTGGACTTGAAAGTAAGAATCACCTCGTAAATGTGTTTTGCAGGCGTTGTAATCATGTGTTTCTAACAATCTGGGGCCCTTAAAGTCTGAGGGCGACCTTTCTTTTGCAGACTTTTCTCTCACTCGTTCCTAACAGAACCAAAAGCTTTGTTGTGTTTATAACGGGCTCTACGAAGCAGAGAAAGCTAGGCCTCATGCACACAAGAGCTCACTGTTGGTGTTAATCCTGTAATTAGCCTGATTTGTCTTCCCTCAAGTTTCCTCCAGAATGGGGATGACCTCTGTCTCATGTTGGAGTGTCTCATTATATCAGTAACGCCGGCTGTGTTCGTCTCTGTGTGAGTTGGACTCTTCCAACGAGACCGAAATCAGCCTGAGTTAATTAATTGTGCTGCTCTAAAAGGTCGAATGAGTCAGGCACAATGTGGTTGATATTGTGTGTGTTTGTGTTTTACATACAGTCATATGTGTGCGTTTGTGTGTGTAATTTTGCATGTTAGTTCAGGTAAAATGTGGTTATTATTGTGTGTGTTTCACATACAGTCATGTGTGTGTTTGTGTGTAATTTTGCATGTTAGTTCGGGTACAATGTGGTTATTATTGTGTGTTTGTGTTTTACATACAGTCACATGTGTTTGTGTGTGTGTGTGTGTGTGTAATTTTGCATGTTAGTTCAGGTAAAATGTGGTTGTTTTTGTGTGTTTTTCACATACAGTCATTTGTGTGTGTGTGTGTGTGTGTGTGTGTGTGTGTGTGTAATTTTGCATTTTAATTCAGGTACAATGTGGTTATTATTGTGTGTGTTTGTGTTTTACATTCAGTCTTGTGTTTGTGTGTGTGTGTGTGTGTGTGTGTGTGTGTGTGTGTGTGTAATTTTGCACGTTAGTTCAGGTGAATTATGGTTGTTGTTGTGTGTGCTTTACAGTCATATGCCAGTCAGGCTCTTTAAACATGTTGCTACAAACGTCCTTTACATGAAACAGCAGCAGAGATTTAAACAGGTCACTAGACCCAGACAGAACTTGGATGGTAAGCCGTGTGACATGTTGGTTTATATGCATCTATGTATCTTCTTATGTTTAAAAATGTTTGAAATAGTATCCAAGTATTATTCACAATACAATATACTTGTATGGTAAAGGGGTCTGAGTGACTGTCCCATTTTACCTGAAGACATTAGGACAAATTGGACATTTTTCTGAAGTGAGATCAGCATGTTTGTAGGCTGCCAGATGAAAGGATGATGCTGTTGCTACTGTGTGCCACTCTATCACAATAAAGACATTTTAGTAGCCTATTAGGGTCCAATAAAGATAAGTGAGTCCTTTTCAGCCACAATAGTAGGCTATATATATATATATATTAAGGTTAACGTTAATTAATGATTTAACCCTCGTGTTGTCTTCCACCGACCTGGAAAGTTTTGGTTTTCCTGAGTCAAATTTAAAATGAAAACCTTTTATCCAGGTCATGGTCGTCTTTTTTTGGCTCCCCCCCCAATGATTTAGTCACTTTTTCCACTTTTGTCGACTTTTTTTGAGCCTTTTGAAATTTTTGTGGTTTTCCCCAAATTTGAAACACTTTTTTTTTATAGTCCCTTTTTTGACATCTTTGTTACATTTTTGTCACTTTATTTGACATTTGTTCACATTTTAATCACTTTTATTGACATTTATCTCACTTTTTATTTACACTTTTTTAAATTTCTTTTACTAATTGTTTTTTCTTCAAAAGCTATAAAATTGACAAAAACACCCAAATTCAATGAAAGTAGTGAACTGATTATATATTTAACTCGTTGTTGGGAACCATCCACGTTACCTTTGTGGAAAATTTGTTTGAAAGAAACCCAAATTTCTGATATAGAAACTTTTTGGAAAGGTGTCAAATTTGACCCAAAGACAACAGGAGGGTTAAATAATTTAAGACTCCTTATTTAGAGTTTTTTGTTTTTCTTTTCTTGGTAATCTACCAAAAACTGTCCCACTGCATTACTTGACTTCGCCCTATATAGACTATGCACTATTAGAATTTTAAATATAATGCACAAAATCTTCGGTCAGTAAACACAAAAAGCAACGTAGGCCTAGTTATGTAATCCTAAACTTCCTCCAGCCTGCTGGTTGTCCCCGTGCAGCCGTGCACGCACCGGCCGGCCATCGACGCTGCACCGGCGGGTTGTGGAGGTAACGCTGCCGGGTGAAGCTGCCGGCTCGGCGGATACGATGTGCGCCGGTATGGGCCCTGGACCCGTTGGTTGAGCATTCATTTCCATTGTACAGAAGGTAAATACGCGCGTGCATTGTTATTATTAAGACTATCAAGTCCAACCAGTTTGCAGACGTTGTGATGCTAATCGCGATTAGCATGTTAGCATGATGAGTGTCACGTTAGCTCCTAATGGGAAAGGTAGCAGCTCACACGTGCTATCGACCCCACTACTTTGACTGTTGGTAGGCTACTATATAAGTATATTTCAATGCCAATGCTTAAATACTTACAACACTATTTACACTGTGGTACTGCTACCTATTCTTAAGGTTATATCCGAGTGGCCTACTTCTTCCCCCACTCCTTTTACACTTTTGCAATAAACGCATGCTCCCAGGCCATAATTCAGATTAGTTTTAGAGGACAATTTGTATTTCAGTCACATTAGAAGAGTGTGTAAGGGTGTGAAGCCATTGTTATTGAAGTTATTAGTTAAAAGTGATATTGGTATTTCTGTATATATTTAGTTTAAGCCCCATTATTGGTAATCTTTATTGTCTATATTTTGTTTTTATAGCACTCTTTATGTTTGCATTTTTTGTGCGAACTTTAAGGTCTTGCAATTTATAGGCTATATATAATGGGATCTTAAGTAAAATAAAGCTCTGCAACACTTGGGTACCTTACATTGCACTTGGAGTTATCAACTGAAGCGGAAAAAACAGCCCGCTGTCTATATTTTGCAATAGCTCTAATTTTATTTTCAACAAAAGCTTCAATGTACAAACTGTCATTCACAAACACTATAATTTCTTCAATATTTGAACCCAATTAACGTTTGTAAAGCAATTGTGCTGCTCAAATGTTGAATATCCCCACTGTGGGATGAATAAAGTATAACGTATAATCTAATCTAATTTCTCATTCTGGATGAAAACAACCTTTTGCAGCTATTGTTAAACTATAGCTGCTCTTTTGGGGAAACTAACTTTAAATTCTCCCTTTTTAGACCAAAAAATATTCAAAAGAAATCTCATGGGTGATGTTTTCTCTGTCCACTCACTGCCAGGACTGTCCAGTCCAGTTTAATCTATTCTTCCCACACTATCTGTCAGTCTGTCTTCACATTCATCCCCACTGTCTTCTTCAATTCATCCCTCCATCATCGGACTGCTGTCTGCACTCGGGGAAACGGGTCATTATAATGTTTAAGTTCACATTCAGACTCCAGCAGAAGAACACCTGTATTCGCAACTTTTTTCTCTTTTGCATCAGAGCCGGCTGGCGACTGCTGAGCGCGAGGAAAAGTCACAGCTTCGTTTTTCGATGCGGGCTTAGCGCCGGTGAGCTAGGGGCCCGAAAAATGTAAAGAAAATGAGATCAATTAAGAGATTTACATGCTGCTGTCTCAGCTGTCAGCGGATGTGATGGAGGGAGAGCTAAAGAGAATGCTAGGATAACGTTAGCCAGAAGTGTGGTGAGGTGAGATAAGACTGGGATGGGACTTCCTGCTGTGGCAGGAATCCTACCCGGGACCTTTTTCTTTTATCTGCTTATTCTGAACTTTCCATTCCTCCATTCTGCAGGGCCCATCTGTCCATCCATACATCCATCTCTTTATTAACTCTGCTGTCTGGTTATTTTATCACTCCATTAATTCTTTTTGCGCTGACTGCAGTCAAGTTGGTTGGCTCGCACAACTCTGCTTCATCAGCAGTGGAGAAGGGGTGAGAAGAGAGGGAGGGTGAGAAGAGAGGGATGAGGAATGACGGGGTGAGGAGAGAGAGGGAGGGTGAGGAGAGAGATGAGCAATGAAGGGGTGAGGAGAGAGATGAGG
>NC_048409.1:27976046-27979672 GCF_013103735.1 Etheostoma cragini
TGAGGAGAGGGATGAGGAATGAAGGGGTGAGAAGAGAGACTGAGGGGTGAGGACAGGGATAAGGAATGAAGGGGTGAGTAGAGAGATGAGGAAAGGAGGGTTGAGAAGAGTGATGACAGGGTGAGGAGAGGGATTAAGTAGAGATTTGAGGAGAGAGATGGATGGAGGGAGGGGAGAGGATAGCATAGCAATAAGGAGGGATTGAAAGGAGAGCAGATGTAAGGACAGCGGAGAGGTGAAGGATAGAGGGTAGAAAGGAGGAGAGGGATGGAGAGTGAATGGAGGAGATGTATGGAGGGGTGAAGAGGGGGATGGAGGGGAGAGAAAGAGGAGGTTAAAGTGATTTAAGATCACTATCTACATTAGTTACAGTACTTGATTTACATCTGATATGTAAAAAGGTACACATCTTTATTTAACTTTAATTTAGTTTTACTGCAAACCGTTACAGGAAGTGCTTTTATTTTGAAGAAACCTACATTAAACTTGTCTGTTGTGTACCTTTGGCTCTGACTACGGGAACAGAGACGGGACAGCAGTGAGAAATGAATTGTGGCGTGTGATATTGAAGCATTAACAGAACTGGAAACAGTAAAGTTTGGTGTCGTTACGGAGTCTGAGCTCAGCTCGGAGAAGCAAATCATCTCAGATGTCGGCTCCTCTTCTCTCCAGGCGAGGCTTCGTTTCCTGTTGCAGAGACAACTGTAGCTGCTTATATAAGGGTGTTAGTCGGTCTTCTGTGTCTCCCTCCTGCAACCCTCCTCAAAATATTGCTGCCTGGGTTTTCTGTGCCACCAAAAAAAAGAGAGAGAGAGAAAGAGAGAGAGAAGCTGGCATTGTGGTTTTAAAACCTGGGTCCGCCTTAAAAGCCGAATCCCCGTGCGTGTTGGGCCTGCCTCATTAGCTGCTGGGTGACTGCTGTGAAAGACCAGGATGCCCAGCTGGGAACCTGCTAGAGTTACAACAGAAACATACACACACACACCAAAGAGTTGGGATGCACTGACACTAACACTGACAACAGGACATGATTACACACACACTCCGTCTCCCACAGAGAGCCATCAGGCAGAGGGACCGAGGACTCACAAACAGACTTTACCGCCTCAATAAGACACCCGTGTTAATTATTCAGCCTCTTGATTATTAAGCGTTGCAGTCACCAGGATGTCGGCAGTTTGTGTCCGTCCGGATTTAAAACTATTGACTCGTACATCAGAGCAGCGGTCACTAGTCTGGAAGGGGACGTTTGTTTTTTGGAGTTTAGAGGGAATAGTTTTGTTTGAGCAGTTTAGAGTCGATTAGATTCAACTTAGGTACAAGGTAATGAAATGCAGTTTGGGTCTAACCAGAAGTGCAATAGCAGCAGGTGCAGGATATACACTGGTTCATAAGTGCAGGACATGGATATGTACTGAATAAATATAGAAATGAATAATATTACGAGCAGAATTTTACAGATGGGTTTCTCCTATGAATATAATATATAGATAACTAGTATTGTGAGCAAGATTTACAGCTGGATATGTACTGAATTTAATATAACGGTGGATATTACTGTAAGTAGAAATTTTACAGTTTTATGTGCAAATAACATCATATACTAATGGTTTACAGAGTTTACAGGTGAGTATGTACTATGAATATATATATATATATATATATATATATATACAGGGGGCTATTATTATAGACAGAATTTTTACAGATAGATATAATAATAGTTGAAGAGAGAGACGGGACTGGATGTGTTTGTTCAAATGGTTTTTCCTGGATTACACAAAATATTGGCTCTCCGGCTCCTGTTTCTCTTATCTTAGTGTTTCTTATTGTTTACCTTCATTTTGGTAAGGACAGACAAAACAGAATATTCATCAAATAATATAACAGTGCCCCCATTTTATAGCATTTTGAGACTCTGTTTTGGGTTTTTCATCTGTTGTGTTGATTATGGAGAACAGGGAACGAGTCCAGCTCAAGATCAGTTATTTACATTGCGACAGAAACAATGTAGAAATATATATAAACATATAGACAAATATAAAGACAACATATGTATGCATATATATATATATATATATATATATATATATATATATATATATATATATATATATACATACACATTGTATGTATACATGTACACCCGTACATAGCTGTTAACACAATACAATATGTTGTAGAACATTTGTACTAGTGCTGTCAAGCGATTAAAATATTTAATAGTGATTAATCGCATTAATTTCATAGTTAACTCGCAATTAATTACACATTTTTATCTATTCCAGATGTCCCTTGATTTCTTTTTGTCCCATTATTTTTTAATTTTCTCATTTTAATGCTCTTATCAACATGGAAAAGCGTATCGGCTCGCTTTGTGCCAATGTTTTTTTAATTGAAAACATTGGCATGCAGCCTACCGTAGTGTTCAATTTCACACATAACATTCTCACTTGGAGCAAATAAGCTCTAAATAGACTATGCAATAAATCAACGTACCGTTGCTCTTTGGCTGGCTCGCAAAGCGCCTGTTGTTTTGTTTCCGGTCTAGCCAGATCCGGTGTGGTGTTTTTTTTTTAACGTTACTAGTTGTTGCAACAGCATGGGGAAAAAAGTTAACCAAGCCAAAAAGGACGCTAATCTCCCGAAAATAAAAAATACAAAAAATAATTGATGCCCTTAAAATGGGTGTGCGTTAAAGCCGTTAATAACACGTTTAACTGACAGCGCTAGTATTTACAGTTCATTTTGGTTTTTTACATTAACAGCCATGCAAATTATGTATACTATAAAGGGTTTTAAATTACACGCTTGCATTTGATTCTCTTCACCGGGTGATTTAAACCAGAGTCAGAGCTGCAAAAATACACAACTTTTAATAGAATCAATGAAGCATTACAATACATAGTAAGCTACATTGTCCTGATAATAAAGCATATCCATCATCTGCCACTGCATGTTGAGGTTTGCCACCTTCGGACTCTCTTTAAGACAGCAACAGTTGACATTCCTCTCTAAAAAAGGTACTCATTAGTCCGGATGACAGCAGCGGTGCAGCCGAGCCCGAGCATCCGGTCACCGGTGACTGAGAGGCTGTCGACCCCAATTTGCCGAAAGGGAAGTTGTGGTGTTTCTACGGGGACAGTGATGTTCTCCACCCACAGGTGGGGGTCAATCCAAACACAATGCAGAGTACAGTATTCATGAGTGTAAGGCTCTCCAGTCTAACATTGTCCTGTATCTGCAAACTGCAACTTTTTAAAGCTCAACAATAATATATTTTGTTTTTTCTGTCCCCAAATCTAGTTTGAGATAACTCACAATGCAAATGTGCAGCTGTGAATGTCTCCTTCATTTGCTTTGTGCATTGTTATGTTGCACGGAAGTTTACATCACTTTGTTACTCTAAATCTGGTGAACTTAGTCCAGTATGTATGCTAGGGCTTCACAATATATCGTTTTTTTTTTTATTGTCATCGAAATATTAACTGGCGCAATGTACATATTGCGAAAGGTTGCGACATATCAGAAAGAAAAGTATACAGTGGACAGTATACACTCACCGGCCACTTTATTAGGTACACCTGTCCAACTGCTCGTTAACACTTAATTTCTAAGCAGCCAAT